>NC_071127.1:14817916-15121458 GCF_024256425.1 Clarias gariepinus | reverse complement strand
TTGCTGAAGCTAAAACTGAAGAAGACCAAAACAAGAGAGCTGCAGTAAAGGCTTAAGGACATGTCGTCTCACGAGCAGGAGAGATCTGAGCGCGTCTTGGTAGTCGCACTGGTCAGCGACACGGGTTTCCCATTACCGCATGGTCAGACAGTGCAAAACGGAGTGTGTGGAAGAGTGTGTCATGATGGCATTTCTTGTGAATGAAGTTGTAAAAATAGATTGACATTTACAGAAGATTTCAAGCACAGTTCGGTGATGAGGCTCTTGGCCTCAGTTAAATATCTGAATAGAGCAAACGTCTTAAAGATGGGCTGTACGTCCGCGAAGGACGATCGTGGCCTATGTTTAAACGGTGATTATGGTACGCTCCGGTGTACTGTAAAATCTTTTTACCTTGATGGTATCCAAGCACTAATGAAACACTGGAATGAGTGCATTAGTGTAGGGGGGGATTATATAAAGAAAAAAGGGAGTTTTTACTCTAATAATTACACAATATTCTGTGTAACTACACAACGCAAAGTCCCCTTGAAAAAAAGAAGACGGTTTAAGATCATTTTGACTTACTACCTTCTGGTACATTTATAAAGTGCTGTAATTTCTACACTTGAATGTAAAAACCCATTAATAAAAGCTGAAAGCTGAAATTTAATCTCAATTATTATTGAATTTATTAAAAATTATATTAAATAGATAATTCATTATAAATAATGGCCTGGACGTGTATGTATATATGTACAGTATTATATACTACACTACATAATACAGTATCTTCTTTCATTGATACCCATAATTTGGTATATTTTAAGGAATTTTAAGTCAATTTTTTTTTACAAATAAATAAACACTTAACCTCCTGGTGCACCATTTTTACCCTGGAACAAACTACAGAAGGACCGGAAACTGTGGAGTCGGATGACTGTTGGCGATACTATGAAGTTTTAACATACCAGTTTACTCGGGTATATTTTACCATAGATTTAATAGTAAATGTAGTGGCTTGATTTATATTGTATAGTTTTAGAAACAAATCCAATAATGATGTTGTGAAATGATATCACTTCCGTATAATTTATTCTATTAGATTTGTACATTTTACTGTGTAGTAGTTGAGTACTGTTAAAAGACTTTTTAATCTCAACACTAATATTTATATTTATATATATATATATATATATATATATATATATATATATATATATAAAACTTTATGTAAGAACTTAATATCTGCAGGACTGATCGCCCTGATTATTATTTTCCATACATGCTCTTTGAACGGCAAACACTGACTTTTCTCAGGCAACAAAAGAATCAAGAATTTCCCTAAAACCCCGTTCCAGATTTTAACAACGTTCATACTTAGCGATTTGTTAGAACTGAATTGACATTGCATGTTTTCTTGAATTTTGACTTTTTATCTCAAAAACTTCTCTTACAAATAAATTTATATTTATATTGTTGTTTTTGTATTTCTGTTCATTTTTTTTTTATACATTTGAAAAATTTGCCATGGTCGAGAGAGGATGACTAAGGTTCTGTGTTCTGTTATTCAATAGTTGTATTTTTAGTGAGACCTGTAATATCACATAATTACAGAGAGTAAACATTGTGTTCTAATAACATAATACACAAAATAACAGTTTTAAATGACTTGTGTATAATATAAACCAAGTTAAGCTACCTGGAACAAAATGTTTGTTTATAATTATTTCAGCAACTTATTTTTAAAACACCTTTCAACTGGATGTACTGTAATAAAACAATGACAACTTTATGGCTATGACCAGACGTCTGTACTCCTTTGAATATTAATTTTCTTCTGAAGTTGTTGGGATTACATTCTCAATTTTTGTTATCTAGTATTATGTCTTTTATTTTACATGCAATTTCTTTAGGGAAGTAATGCAACTTTTGTTTTTATATACACAAGTCAACAATTTTACTTTTGCAATACTGTGACTATCTTAAATTATAATGCCATTTTCTGTATTGCTCTGATACTTTTTTCTTTAATTTGAATTTTTCTTCTCTTTTTCCACCCAAACAGTGCCCCTAAAACTATATAATCCATCATATGCAATCTCTCTAAGGCAAAAACTAACAAGTACATGATGAACCCATCAGTATCCACTTTGTGCAAACAGTCTTGGATAAAATGTTTGAGAAGGAAGTGGATCATAAAGATTCCAAAAACACACACAATTGTTCTTGGAAGCAACTGTTACTTCTTCAAAACTAAAACGCTGATTAAACAGGTCTGATGATCGTGTGAAGGAAATCTCCAGCAGCACCGGACGGATTCACAAGCTCCCTCTAAAGCACAAACTGGTTACTGCACCTTTAACTGGAATTCAAGTGTGAACATTTTAAATGTAAAATAATAAAAATTTAATTATTTAGAAAAAGAAAATCTCAAATTATCACCACAAGGTTTTCATTTAATATCTAATGTCATGAAAGTTGCTTTTAAGATGCCTTTTAACATGAAGGAAATCGTATCACTAACTAGATACAAATATATATATATATATATATATATATATATATATATATATATATATATATATATATTTTTTTTTTTTTTTTTCCATTTGCCATCAATGTGTGTAAATTGTGAACCTGGGGAAGAAGGAGCGATATCTTATTCCTAAAGAATCAATACGTTGATGTTCTACTTTTTTTTTTTATTTTACTTTTCTTTAATACTAACACTTCTGCTTTAGCTATTATAGTAGTATTACGACCACCACTACTAGTCCCAGCAATTTATACTACCATTAATAGTTCTATTACTATAAATATTATTTCCACTATTATTAATTACTATTATTTGCATTCACAAATATAAAAAGAACTATTACGAATCCCACTACTATTGTGACCATGAGAACTATTACTACTAGTACAATTATCATTATTACTGTGACTATTACTCATATTACCATACTATTATAACAAAAACTACAAGTATAAAAATTGTGTCTTTTACTAGTATTACTACCACTAGCACTGCTGCTAATATTACTATGATTTATTACTCTTACATCAATTATATTTTCCATTACTGGTACTACGACCTTCATCTTCTTGAGATGGGAAAAAAAAATATATTTAGCTACATATCAAGACTTTCTGTACATCAATTCATGATTTTTTTAAATGTAAATGTACTTGAGATACTAAAATGTTGCAGTTTCTCTATAATCCTGCAGGGGGAGTGCTCAAGACTAATTTCACATTAACAGGCAGCGTGGCATCCTGTAGCAGGAGCAAATGATTTACTAAGTTTGTTTGGAATTGTAAAAACATCTGGGGCGGGGGGAGGTGTGTGGCTAAAGGGTTTGAAAATTATTAGATTATGATACGATTAGAGACAAAAATGTAATCATCAGCACCTAGGTATTGTAATATCATATCGGGTGATCCCTGGTGATTATTATTCCTACGACTGTTACTTCTGTAATATTAAAAGTATTACCTCTAATATTACATCTATACCATACTATACCTATATGCTTTAATAACCATAACAATAACATAACATAGCACTACAACTAAGATCATTAACACTACTAGTTAGTTAGTTAGTTAGTTAGTTAGTTTAGTTCTATTTTTTTTTTCCTAGCACATTTCTATTTTTATTTTTAGTTCTATTTTTCCTAGTTTAATTTAATTTTTTAATTTAATTTCTATCGTATTTCTTTTATTCATATTTATTTCTTATTTGTAAAATTTAACTCTCTTTTAGGGTCAATGGCAGGCGTATAATGCATTTCACTACATTTCGTACTGTGTATGTTTGTGTATGTGACAAATAAAATTTGAATTTGAAATTTACTATTGTGACTACCACTATATCTACAGTATTGATGCATCTGTATTACTACTACTAGTACTACTATCACCTCTACTTCTATTACAACAGCTGGCACTAATACTATTAACACAATTAACCCTAATAATTAAACTCCTATTAGTACTTTTACTAATATCACCAAAACCACCACTTTTGTATTGTTTCTGATATTCATACTACCGCATACTAGTATAATTATCACAAAAGAAAAAAATTAATTGATTAAATTATAGTTTTTTTTTTATTATTATTATTGATAGAAACGTCATTGATCAGATACCGTACGTATGATTGGAAATGTGCCAATACCAATCATGCGTATCGCCAGTAATACCAGGCTAAAATGGTGGACCGGATGACGGAGGTGAAAAATATGGTTTGATCCAGTAATAAAAGTAAGGATTGTAATATTTTTTGAATTTAGACTCTTATTATATTTATGGCATTTCAAATGCAAGTGATTTTGCATACAAGTTTAAATGGTTGTGTACATGCTGTGATTTATGCTATGTATTCTTCTCATAAGTACTTTAGTCTAAAAAATAAAACTAAAGAGAGAAAGCTTAGTAACTCTGAAGAAAAAAATAGTTGTCTGGGTATTGATTGATTTTAGAGATTGGGAGCAAACAAGAAAAAGTTATTTGGTGCCATTTCTATAAAAAATATACTAAACAATAATAAATACTAGCTAAGTTAAAAGAGCAAGGTGACGTTAAGCTAAATTAGCAAGGTGACGTGCAACTTAAACACTATTTCAGTTAGAAGTAAAGGTACTAAACACATTGTTTGCTAAACAGAAACTATACACAACGCTGTGCTGTTTGACCGGAGGCGTAAAGAAGAAGAAAAAACACTTCAAACTTAAAGCATGCAACAAAAAGAAAGAAGAGACTCTCTCTGGTATAAACTAGAACAAAGCACAGGCTGATATTCCCTGCTGAAACTCTCACGGCTAAAGTTAATCAGGTGTGCTGAAACAGATAAAGCACTCAGCCATGAAAAGGCTACAAAGTCACGTGACCGTTCAGACAGGGAGTGGAAAAAAAAAAAAACACACAAAATACCGGCTTTTCACAAATTCTTTCAAACACTAAGGTTCTTAAACAGAATTTCTCCTACCTGAGATAATTCCTTGTCCTACAACGTGATTCTCTTCATCCATAGAGTCCACAAACTGAGACGTGTACACGCACAGACACGCGAAAACACAAAGAGCCAGAGAACGGCACACCTGAAGGTGTGTATGCTGTGCTAAGTGAGATCAGGTATCACCTACTCGACAGACGTTGGGGTCATGTGATCGGCTGGAGCGAATCGCGTGCCTACCTAGTGTACCTATTTGCATTTCAGTGATGTCACCGATGACTGTACCTTTCACTTTAATGACTTGCTGTCAGGAAGAAAAGACCAGGCCGTTTCATTGGTTTAAAGCTGAGTGTTTGAAAAATAACTAAAATCACACTGTGAAAAAAATAAATAAATAAAATAGATAGATATACAAACAAATTGTTGTCTTACCTCGTTTTTCCATTCCAATATCGCAGCAGCTCGGGGTATCTAAAATTTAGAAAAAAAGAAAGTAGTGGAGCATTAGCAATAATAAAATCTTAAAATTTTAAAAGTATTACATACCTATTAAATTACATTCTCCTTCACAGTGGTCATCATAAAACAACAACATTAATATTTATAAACGCCAAGCTACATTTCAGATACTAATGTGCCACGATTTAAAAACTACTAAAATTAGCAGTAATTACGATTTTACTACCATAATACTACTGTTATTATTGAATATTATTACTGATACAACTGTTACCACTACTTTACCTCTACAGATATTGACTATTAATATATTACTACCAGTATTGTCAACTGTCATGACATTAAACACGACTATTGATACCACTTTTACTCGTACAGCATGTGCCCAACATATGAACGGGTTCCATCTTGAAAGCTTGTTCGTAAGTCAGGTTTGTTCGTAAGTCCAACAAACACTGTCTAGGTACTAGAATACTAATACAATTGGCTATATACAGTATAAAACCAACATGTTCCATGATCCTTGTTTTTTTTTATAATCGTGCTGCTGGGTGAACGATTCATGTTAAAAGAATAAATAATGACAGCCTCGCTGTACCAGCTTTATCGCCACTGCTTTTATGCTTGCTTCCGTGCAAGCTCCATCCACCTCCTGGGATGCGCGATGCACATGATTTAACAAACACAACTACATCTATGTTTCTTCGAAAGTTCGTAACTCAAATGTTCGCCTTATGGACAGTTATAACTATTAATAATACTGTTATAACTTTAACTACACTTACTACTAAAACTGTTACTAATACTCTTAACTTCTATTACTATTACAAGAACATCTATACTACCATTTCCCCAACTAAGATTAGTACAATCATTACTAACATAACTATTACTACTAATACTACAACTATTAATAGCACTACTACAACTATCAAAACTACTGTTATTACTACAACTCCTAATACTACTACTGTTATACTACTGTACATGTATCACTACGACAACAATTACTTCCACTACAAACAATACCAATACTACAACTACCATTAATGCTACTTTTATGACATCTATGATTACTACTTCTATTCTAGCTTTACATATTAGCACCACATCTACTATTACTACTAACAACAGTATAATTACTATTGCATTTATGTCAACGACTGTTAGGACTTCAATCCATTACATGTACAACTGCCAACAATACTACAAATATATAACTATGCAAATTACTCCCATTATTATAAATGTTATTTCTACTAACTTCCACTAACAAACTGACAACTGTAACCATTACTACAACCACTACTATTGCAACAACTATTAAGAGCAATACTATTAATATTTCTCTTTTGAATAAAACTGCTATGAGTATTACTTCTACCATCACTATTACTATAAACATTACTATTACATAAACATTACATAACTTCCAATGTTACTACTGCTTCTATTGTTATTAATTCAACTGCTATTACCACTACATCAATAAATACTATTAAAACTAAACCTACTGATCTAACGACTATTAATACCGCTATAATTAACACGACTGATAGGACTTCAACCATCACTACTAGAAATACTTCTATTTTCACTACTACTTTTTTTTTTTTTACTTTTACTACCACAATTTCAACTATTTCTCCCAAAGCTGGTACTACGAATACAACTAATACTGTTACAGAATTTTAAATAAATTATTAGCAATAATGACAGAGAATATTAGTTTATAAATACACTGTAATCAGTTGAAAACGGTGATGGATGAACCACTTCGGTAAGTGTGGTAACGGCTTCCTGCTCACATCAACCCAAGGTTGATCATAACAGTTAATCACAGCGTGCTTCTGTTATTGTTTATTCCTCGCATATCAGTTTATGATTACGTGTTGTGGGGAAGCATGCTAGAAACTTTTTTATTTCGTTATTATCAGCTCCTGTGTTAACTCTGATGAAACATTTAACAAGGTCAGAGGAGGGAAAAAAAAAAGGGGCGACTAAGGAGAGGCGTTACTTGTACATCTCCTAATTTCAAATTTGCACATTAGAAAGTCACACACACCTTGGGTGTGTGTGTGTGTGGTGAGAATGTGGTCGTGTTACTGCCGAGTAGTTCAGCAGTACAGTGTGTATAAGATTTGGCATGGATCCACTAACCAGACTAACCAGGCGTTAACATTCTAACATGACAAATGTGCAACACACTTAATGTCCTAACATCACCGAGCCAGCTTTACACAATCAAAAGAAAATGAGTATAAAATCAATCTATACCAAAAAATTGTTTTTTATATTTAAAGTAAATAAAGTCGATGTTAGTCAGTGTCAGTGCTTTATTGTGCAACTACTCGTTTCGGTTTTATACTGACGGAAATGTCATCAGGACTTACTTTGTGGTTCCTCACTTGAAACAAGTAAAAAAAAAAAAAAAAAAACTATTTGCTTTGCTAGAAAAAATTAGATTGTAGGAACTGATAGTAGGAACTAATTTATTTCACAAAGTTTTTTTAAAAAAAAGCATTTTAACGTACAGTCTATCCTCCACAATTCTTGGCACCCTTAATAAAGATGTGTCCTTAAGCTCAGAGTACAACTAATCAGTGGCGAAAAAAAATCTCTCATTAAGAAATATATGTATTGTTTTATATGAAACCGTGTTTTTTTTTTTTTTGTCCTACAATTTTCAGTGTGAGATTATGCTTCTGCAATAAAAATTAATTTGTTAGAAGCCTAAAACCACATCTTAACCAGGGGCGCCAATAATTGTGAAGGGCGCTGTATGTATATATATATATAAAGAACTTAAGAACGTGTTTTTGCAGGAAAATAATCATCTTTTCTTTTCCTTACACAGTCTACAGTAAACACAAATCCGAGTCGATAGAAGTAAATTATTTACATAGACAACAAATATAAATGTATAATTGTGACTGAAATAAAAAATTGGAACAGAAACATAACTAGTCACGTGGTCACGTGGTCACGTCTCTTCGTTTCCTCATTGCCACTCGAGGTTTCTATAGATTTCTACAATCTCGACCTGGTGCACCGTGATAGGAGTGTTTGAATAGCGCTCTGCCACGCCCAAAGCACTCCGTACATGACTCACACACTTGCCAGAGAAAGAGTGCTGTGTGTGTGTGTGTGTGTGTGTGTGTGTGTGTGTGTCCTGAGTGGAGATGAATACAGTGTCGAGCTGCACTTTGGAATGCAGTTTCGAAAAGCAATCGAAACAAACGTCGCTCCTCACCGTGTAGTTGTAACCACTTCCTTGCTTTGCTCTTTACAAGTCTGTGTGTGTGTGTGTGTGTGTCTGTGTGTGTGTGTGTGTCTGTGTGTGTGTGTGTGTGTGTCTGTGTGTGTTTTAGTAAAAATCTTGCTTCTCTTCTTTATTGTGTGTGTGGCTACATTTTATTTATTTTTTGTTGTTTTGTTTACATTTGTGTTGTTTCCTGTTTTTTCCCCTTTAGGTGGGATTTTAATTAATTTACTGTGTTTTTTTTTCTCTTATTTATTTTTTCTTAACGTTGTTCTGTCTTTAGCTTTCTGTTACATTTCCTGTTCTGTTGATTGCTGTTATTTTTATTTCCTGTATTTTTTTTCCTGTGTTTTGTTTTGTGGTTAGTTTCCTGTTAGCTTTTTTATTTGTGTGTGTTTTTTTGGGGCATTTGTTGTTCTTTCATTTTTTTTTTATTGTATTTTTCTGTTATTTATTTTTTTTAGTTTTGTGCTTTGCTTAATTTTCCTTTGTGTTATTTATTTTCCGTTTAATGATGGATTTTCTTTGTTTTTCTTTTGCTTTGAGGTATTTTGTTTACTTTAGTGTTTAATTTGGTTTTCAAAGGACTTTTTTAATCCCAGTGGGAAATTAGCTTCCGTTTTCCTTTCCGTTTGCTTTGTTGATACCCCCCCCCCCCCATCATTTCGTTTTGTGTTGTGTTATTCTTTTCATTCATTTTTCAGGGTTTGTTTTTTATTTGGGTTTCTTTTGTTTGGCTTTAAGGTTTAGTTTTTAATAAAGCATAATCTATGTGTCTGAATATTATTTTCCAAGTCAAAACTACTTTCTGCCCAAAATTAATACATTATACGAGTTACACCACAATATTTCCAAAATTATTATTTCTTACACTGACGTGACAGTATCTTTTTTTTTTTTTTTTTTTTGGACCGAGTATATGCAGATGTTTTTTGCGACACAAATATCACTGATACCGAAACCAACATGAGTAACTACTACTTACTATTACACAATCAGGGGCATCATGAAGCACTTTATTTAGTCTTTCCAAGCTGAGTGTACAGAGTGTACAGTGTTAGGGACGACAGCTGTTACAAATAATTACTGTAACAAACACACTGAGTCACACCTTAACACATCAACACACTTAAAAAGTGTTTATCCTTTCTCTTTTATCCAGGGGGTGTTCAGGTCAAACCGGGACTCTCCGAATTAACGATCCGCAAAATCATGGCTTCGGGTGGACCAAGAGAACTTTCTACCTTGATGGTTTCCAAGTACTAATGAAACACTGGCGTAAGTGCATTAGTGTAGCAGGAGATTATATAGAGAAATAAAAAGGTTTTTAATGTCATAATGGTGTTCTGTTGTTCTGCACAATTAAAAGACCCTTAAGACACAGCTAGTGTTGCTGTGATTGACAGGAGCACAAAAGTAAAGCATACCCCATTTTACTTTTTATTTTCTTTTTTTTTACGTTGTTTATGTTTTTTTTCTGTGCTTCCACACATTAACTGGAGTGCCGTTATACTGTATATAGCACGGCTACCATCTGGTTGTAGGCCCACGTCCCCAAGGCATTGCCTGTCCCTTTCATGATTTAATTCAGTACATTTACTTCTAGATAAAGCGTCACTAACGAAAGAAAAAAAAGGGATTATAATACATTAAAAGCGACACAATCCAGGGTTTGCTTTACGATATAAAATGCTTTTTAAATACAGCATCGTTAATGAAAAGCGCCGCAGTTTGTGTATCTGCGTAATGACATCTCCAACTCTCTGCCAAAACCTTTATGTTGCTTTAAAGTCTAATACGTACTGTATAAACAACGTCGTCTTTTAGGAATACGCAGCTCTACTTCAGCTTTGGATTTCCTAGTTTTTGGAATGAGGCGTCCGCAAAACCCAAAATGTTAGAACGACATTTACACTACTGGTCAAAAGTTTGGGGTCACTTTTCTAGTAATTTATTTACTACATTCTACAAAAATACTGGTGATTCCAAAACTGTGACCTGTGTAAAGACACATGGCATCAGGAAATTAAGTAACAACAACAACAACGCTGTATTTTAAGACACAGTTCTGAAACTGTTTTTACAAGAACAGTAGTTGTAAACTCCATCAAGCATCATGATAAAACTGTCTCTCATGAAAACCTTCCCAGAAAAGCAAGACCAAAACTTACCTCTGCTGCAGAGGAGAAGTCCATTTAAGCTACATTTACACCGTCAGTCAAACGATTTTTTGCTCATATGTGACACATATCGGATATGTTTTATATCCGTGTAAACAGGAAAAAAAAAAAACGCATGCATTCTGATATTTCGAGATCGGTTTCAGGCCTCCTTCACATGTGGAAATAAATCAGATCTAAATCAGATATGTGCTAATATGATTGTTGTGTAAACAGACGGATTGGATTTCCTGAGGCATTGTGTTCTGTACGTCATTAAAACTGCGACTTCTTCGCGGTTTAATGACGTAATGTTATTTTCTAGTGGAACCGCGTGTAAAATGATAACATCGCAAGTGACATGAAAGAGGAAAAGCGCCCCCGCCTCGTGTTAATGCTTAATTAGGCTAAATAACATTAAGAAAACAGTATTTGGTGAATGAAACATATGCACAGGCTGCAATTATGGCGTTTTTTCCTCCTCCGCTTCAAAAACATGGTGACGTTTTGCGAACTTTGCATACATCGCAGAGCTAGCGTCAAGCATATTTCGCCTTCGTCCATCTTGGCTAGTGTGTGGCGCAAGAACCTCGCTTTAAGTATGCACGATGTTTTAGATGCTATGGCAAGTGTAAACACTTGGATCGGATTCGGGTCATGGTTGAAGAAACGTGTAACCAGACGATCAAAAAAAATCAGATATAGGCAACAAATCAGAATTGGGCATCGAGACCTGCAGTGTAAACGTAGCCTATGAAGACTTTACAGATCATAAGTAGCAGATAAATCTCAATATAAACTGTTCAGAGGAGATTATTGTATATTTTGGACGCCTTCTGTATTGTTTTACCGCAATGTAGAAAGAAATCATAAACGACCCTGGACCAAACCTTTTAGTGTGTGCCATCCATTAGACTGCATTTATCGTTGTCCCCAATACAGGTGGTTAGTTCTAGTCTATCTGGCTGAAGAGTTGTGCAAACTGGTGGAAAACTGGTTATGAGACAACAGTGTCCAGCTTCTAGAGTCATGGTCGACCATCTCCAAATCTAAACCCAGTAGAAACCTGTTGGGCATGGTGAAGGTGGCAGGAGCGGTCAAGAAACCGATTCCTTTACATGATTAAGTAGGCATGGATTGAGCGAGTGACACCAGAGTACTGCAGACGTCTTTTTGACTCTATACCGGATCCAGCAGGTTTTGAAGAATAAAATACTAAATACCGATTGCTGTATTGCATTATTATCTAAAAAAAAAAAGCTGAGAACGTCATTATAACCCAACATTTCAGCTTGTATCGCTAACGTACAGCTTTAGTAACTGAAAAAGATGGCCTGTGACAGGAAGATAGGACGTGATTTTATTACTGCTGCGGCTGTCAGACCTGTTTAACTGCTGTTTTACTATTTATAACGTGAACCTCTGGAGCTGATGAGCCATTAGTGTTGTTCTGTACACACACACACAGCAAATCTTAGCTACGTACATATTACACAGGTTTGAACATGTCATAACTCCCCAGAGAGCAGAGCAGAGCAGAGCAGGTTGATCGAATAAAGGGTTTGATTGCAAAATGAGATTAAACCCGAAGCAGGAAGCATTAACAAATTTTTGTGCGCGTTCTGTTTTAGGTCACTATAAAATAAACAGCCCAATCAGATTAAAAACACCTCGATGGAAACAGTCCAACCTGATCTGATCTGATCCGGCACGATTAATAGTAAATATTAGCTGTGTGAAGACTATCTGCTCGTTTCTCTCTTGTTGGAATAAATATATCCCTCCTGCGCTTGTTTGCCCCACAAGGGAGTAAACGTGACGAGTTTCCTGGAGGGAGATTTTAGCCTCCTTTGCTACTCTGTAAACTCTTTCAGAACTTTTATACCCTAGCTCTTTGGCTGAGGAAGGATCACTGATTGTAAAAAATATATTTTTAATTTCACTGCACAGTTATAAGAGCTTTTTTTAAAATATTTTTTTATGTACAGTGGCATCTTTTGAATAGAATTTTGGAATGAACTTTTTTTTTTTAAGTGTGCGGAATAAATATAATAAAGTATGAGATCACGTTTATTAAGAAGATTGCTTTTTGTTTTATTTTTTAGCACCATTCCAGCTTCTACGGCTATACTCAAGGCGAGTATTCGATTTTAAAACTAGATAAAATGTTTAAGTTTAATTTTTTTAGTTCTAAGAATTTTAAAACTAAATTAGGATCTACTTGTTTTAAAAACTTTTTTCAAAAGTGTCAACAAAATAAAACAAAGTTTCTCAGAGGAGTAAAAAAATGACAGTTGAATGAAATACGTTTGATGGACAGAAGGGTTTTTACACGATAATAAAAACACTGTGGTGAATTTTCTCACGATAGTAAAATTCTGTGTGAAGCTTTCGAGCGCTCTGTTCAAATGACCTGATCACAGTGATTACGGAAAAGGTAATCTATGTTTTGTTCCAACGTCTGGATTTATTTTAGTTTATTATTATGTAGAAGGATCTGCTATTCATTTTTGATGTATACATTTAAAATTGGTTTCAAATCTGTTAAAGAAAAAATTAGCAGTTTTGTCAGGGATTTCTCAGGGCGTGTCCGGGTATCCAACAGGTAAAATAATTAGATTTTAAACATGACTTCTTGGGTAGAATTTCCACAATTTAAGCAGATTTCAATTTCACACTCATAATTACGTACAGTGCCATCTGTTGAATTCTAAAAATAACTAATTATTTTTTAAAGATTATTGTTTTTTTTTAATCATACAATGATAAATATTTTCCATTTATATTTCAAAGCAGCACATCATCTCTTCCAGTGGGCCGATTGTGATGAAACGGATCCTATATGTTACCTCAGACTCGGCCAAACACACCTGTGAAAACCTTATTAAAAATCGCTTAGTAGTTTTTACGTGATGCTTGCACAAACAAACTCATTTTACTCATCTTACATCCCACAAAAATTTCTTCAATGTACAGACACGCTGACTACAGTTTTATTATATGTATAGATAGAAGATAGTAAAGCACGTAATCAATCATAGACAAGACCTAATTTTTATATCCAATCATATCACTAAAGGTGGGATTTATTAGAAAAGATGTAAAGCTGAATCTAACATCAAAGTTGGAGAAAAAATACTACTTCATTTTCCTCAGTCTATCTACAGGAGGTTAAATACCTGACAGCAGCTAAAACATCTCACCTCTTCGCAAGTCTCAAAACAGTTACTTTCAGATTAAAGATAAGATTGTGGCAAAACTGTTGTTGAAATATGTTTTTGCAAAGCGCCATAAATCCTACTACGGATGAAGAAATCAAATAAATGAACAAACAAACAAACAAACCAAACATTGCAAATTACGCAAAAACTTGATACGCAAAAACTGAATCAAACAATTTAAGATTGATTAAACTGCACAACTGATTTAATCGCACGTGAATCAAATACGGTTTGATTTTATACTACATCGATATCACCTAAAATATTTAACCTTTCTCAGGTGGTTGATTAACCAAAACGGAATTGCAAGCCTGAGCTGGAACAACCAAATGCATTCTCAAATTTGTGCATTATTTGGCAGCGCTTTGGGTTGCCAGTCATTTCTAAGCGAGGCAGGACAGTGTCGATGTAAAGAGTCTTCGCCGAATTAAATAACAACAATAATAAAAGTATTAGTCAAAACTGAATTCTCGGAGACACACGCCTGGACCTGAGACAGCAGGTTACACACCTTCCCAAGCTTGTGGAATGAGCGGCGCTCCCACAATGCACTGGTGTACGTTCCACCCTGCAGGCGTTGCGAGTGAACACAAGCACCAGAAACGCTCTGGGCTGCCATGTTACTCGCGTAAATCAACATCAGTGGACTTTTTTTTTTTTTTTTTAGCTCTTTAGCACCCCGTACTGTTTAAACAAAGGGAAAAAAAAATGTAAACAAGGAAATGAATAGCTGGAGCTCGACTGACAGGTTTGTTAAAGTGACCTGATCCTGTTCTGGTGTATTTACACAGTGCAAAGAGGTGAAAGTACAGAGAGTACACAGAGCTAGCAACAACAAGGCGGGAAAAATAATAATAATGTTACAATGGCACCTGGAAGTGGGTGGGATAAACAGTGTGACGCAGCAACCGGACATTTTGTCCCTAAAGTGATTTTTTTTTAAAGTAAATCCTCAGCTCACCGATGTCCAATAGAAGCGCTAGTGTGGATCTGTGTCCACTGACCCGCGTCCACTGCGGAAAGCTCCTGCAATGGACACGTGAGCATTAAGAGAACGTTTTTTCTTTTACATTGTCGTGAACACAACGGGAAATGAGGTTGCTGCTGAGGTTGTTACAGAAACATGTGTCCTCACTTGGAAAAGAGACGGCACTGGAAGCACAGTATGTGGAAGCACTATGGGTAGAAAGCGAGCCGGCGGAGGCGGTGTGATGCTCTGGGTGGTGTCCTGCTATTCACGTGGATGTTACTTTTTTCCTGTTTGCACAGGACATCTACATTTACTGTAGGCATTCGGCAGACACACTTATCTCGGTACACATCTGAGCAAGTTGGGCCTCGCCCAAGGGCCCACAACAGGGGCAACTCGGTGGTTGTGGGGTTTGAACCTGGGACCTTTCCAACCGTAGTCCAGTTCCTTAAACTCGGAGCTGTGATCCCTGGTCATTTATAATAATTGCTGAGGTTGTGTGTGATGGTAATCCTGTGCAAACTGGTCACGTCTGTAATCTGTAAAGTAAAAATTGACCTACAACACAGAGGTCCTACGATAATATATATTTATTATTCCCGTGTGAATCCACATGTTCGCGATTTGCCAGGATTTGTCAGAGTCGTATATCGATTTCTTTCAAGGTTTTTGTTTTCTGCAAGGAATAGAAGCTGGGTTGGAGAGCTCTGAAAGTATTTTAAGTGCTGCGTCACATCGCTACACTGTACACCATACAACAATACAATCGAGAACAGAGCTTTGTTTGTATTTAAGTAAAATCGCAGGCTTCGTCCCCAGATAATACCAAGAGTAATCCCATATGAATAGGGCTTTTAACACGTCCCACCTGCCTAAACATTGCTGCTGACCAAGTTACACTCCATCATGGTAACTGTATGGACCTGGCAGCAGGATATCGTGACCGGTCTCTTGGTAAGGTCATATTATCGCATGGATTCTCATACCACTGTTATGCAGACGACACCCAACTTGTTCTCTCCTTTCCTCCCTCTGACACTCAGGTTTCCACCCGGATCTCAGCATGTCTGGCAGACATCTCATTTTGGATGGTTGCTCATCAGCTGAAGCTCAATCTCAGTAAAACCGAACTGTTGTTTATCCCTTGTGACTCATCTCCAGGTCAAGACCTTGTGATATCCATGGACAACAACCAAATCACTCCCTCAACCACTGCCCGCAATCTTGGGGTAACCGTGGACAATCATCTGTCATTTTCCCCACACATCGCTAACCTTACTCGCTCTTGTCGATTTCTTCTTTATAATATCAGAAGAATTCGCCCATTTCTTTCTTTACAGGCTACTCAGGTGCTTGTTCAGTCCCTTGTTATTTCAAGACTGGACTACTGCAACTCACTCCTGGCAGGCCTGCCTTTGTCCACGATTCGTCCTCTGCAACTGATCCAGAATGCAGCAGCACGACTCGTTTTTAACCTTCCCAAGTTTTCCCACACCACCCCACTCCTCCGCTCCCTGCACTGGCTTCCTGTAGCTGCCCGCATCAAATTCAAAACACTGATGCTTGCCTACAAAGCTAAAAATGGCCCAGCACCCACTTACCTCTCTGCGCTAATTACACCACGCACTGCACCACGTTCCCTCCGATCCTCCAGCACTGCTCGCCTCATCCCACCATCTCTCAGGGATCGAGGGCGGCATTCATCCAGGCTCTTTTCTGTTCTGGCACCTAGGTGGTGGAATGAACTTCCTCTAGATGTCCGTACATCAGAGACTTTGACTATCTTTAAACGACGACTCAAGACGCATCTGTTTCTCCAGTACTTGGACTAACCCCCCCCCGAAAAAAAAGAAAAAAAGAAGGAAAAAAAAAAAAAAAAAACTCAGATGTGTTGGACTAATGGTACTTAGTTATTAACCTAGTTAACCCAGTGTAAGTATGTATCCAATGTTGTAAACATTAAAGCACTTTTTGTAAGTCGCTCTGGATAAGAGCGTCTGCCAAATGCCTAAATGTAAATGTGACCCGACACACTGCAAAAATCCTTCAAGAATGATGGAGGAACAGGTCAAATCAAAGGTGTCCAAAATCACCAGGTCTTAATCGAACTGAGGGTCCAAGGTAATTGCTGGAAAAACAAGTCCATGGAAGCCCCACCTTAGAACTTACAAGAACTTAAAGGATCTGCTACTGATAGCTTGGTGCCTGAAACTACAGCACACCTTCAGAGGGCTCGGTGGATCAGAGCTGTTTTGGCGGGGAAAGGGGGATCTAGTCAATATTTATACATACATAACATCAAGGCTGATTGGTGTATGTATTATATGAGAGATGATCAGGCCAGAGATTTAGTATCCTGGTGATGCTGAATGCTAAGTGGTTGGAACAGACGAGAGGGGAAATAAGGTCGCTGCTGAAGTTGATACACAATTTTTTAATTGTATCTTTAGCCTGTCGCAGTAAAACAGTCACTCCTGTTACTTTAACTTGCTATACTGTACATCATTTAAATTAAATATACTATAAAAAAAATGAGATGTGGATCAAGGTACATACAGCTACAAGCTCACACAAGTGAGAAAATAGGAAAAGCCATAAAAATTATGATTATTAAATACCCACGACTGCTTATTAGAAAGATGAACTTTAGCAGTCAAGGCTAATTAGATTCCAAGAGAGTTTTCACCTTAAGCATGATTGATTTATATTAGGTTTACCAAAGAAGAGATTTATGGATAGTTAGTTGGTATAAGAGAAGATGATGCAGAAGATAGGGTTAGATGGAGGCAGATGATTAGCTGTGGCGACCGCTAAAAGGGAAGAGCCAAAAGACGAAGAAGTAGAAGAAGAGGGGGGGGGGGGGGGGGGTTGGAACGTCAAGAGCAACGCTCTTCCTACTTTATCAGCCATGGCTGTGTACGTCAGAGGACGGATTGATGACGTTCCATCTAAACGTAGATCTGCTTTCATTCTCAGCTACGATTGGCTTTCAATCCACGCCGAGTGTGCTGTAGTGTCCCTGAGACAACCTCTTTAAGCAGACTCGGGCACGGTTCCCAAAGTCTGGAACGATTGTGTTCTCACTGAAGTACCAAAATGAACCAGACTCTGGGGTCAAGTGTTCTCAGGAAACGATACCGGGGTTATAGACATCCAAATAATAGCAGACCTCGTGCAGCGTATCCTGACCGCTATTGGTTTGTGCAATTTAGTCAAGCACTTCAAGATAATGTCCCTCCGAACATGTGGAATTTGGGTCTGAATTTCGAGATTCCACGATTACTGGTTATTCTCCAAACTAGTATGAAAATGTATTTCACTATCCAAAAGCAGTTTATTCGACGTGTTATAACCGCTGAAAGTCTTTCTTCATTTTTTTTTTTTAGCTTATTCACTATTTGGTCGGTTGTTTGTGTGAAGCCTGCGACTATTAGTTCTTCTCTTATTTCCTCATACACCTTTTTTTTTTCTTAAAGCACTTTCAAAATGCCAAAAGCGCTTTTGTTTCGTCCGCGCTCCACATTAATGGACTTTGGCTCTCTGCCATTTTTTTTTAACGCTCCCTATAACTCCGCCCACCGCTCATGACGTCACGGGTTCTCGCACCCAGACCAGCAGAGTTCAGGGGCCGGTTCGGTGCTTATTTTAGGGCACCGGCACCAACTTTTTTTCTGTGGAAAAGCGCGGCACTGGTTCCAAAATTGGGAACCGGCACGGGAACCAGAGCAGTGGACACGGGGTATATATGTGTCTCTATGGTAGCTGCTTGTACCTGATCAGGCGTCCAGTATGACTAAAGACACACCGATCAGTCAGGGATTGACAAAAATCAGGAATGATCATCAGCCTCAAGTTAAAAACAAACAAACAAAAAACAACAGCAACTTCCTGGTTTGTAGGTGTCGGCTCATTTTCAGTTGTATTTTATCCTTTGTAAATAAAAACAGGTTTCAGTCTGTGGGTTACTTAATAGTCCATGTTTTATTAGGAGCATACGGCTGAATTTTCTATTAAAGCAAAGTTAAAAACTAATTTGTGTATAATCTTATTATACATGTATACCATTTAAAAAAAAAATAATAAATAAATAAAAATAATCAGCAGGTTAGACCAGAAATGCAAAGAAAAATTCTCCAAATACGACGGCGCTCCTGCACAAGCTTCTTTACTTTTATTTTTAGGAATGATTAATAAATTATATACACCTGATAGCTTCTTGTTAGTCAGTTTTACAGATCCAGAATAAATTCTCACGCTGCTGTCGACTCTTACGTGCTTTTCCTTAAATGAGTGTTTCCCCATGTCTGGCCACGCCCCCTTCTTTTCCACCACGGACAACAATATCCTCAGACAGAACAAAGGCGCGGTACGCAGTCCAATATGTACACAGCTGTCCTTTAGCTTCGCTTATATTCAAATGATCATCATCATCAGGATTTTGTGGAGTAGCGAGTCACTGCGTAAACACGTAACCAACCACAGGCTCGCTGAACGGTTCAGCGGGTTTAAAGACGGAGATAAATGATATAATATACGCGTTTTTTTATAACCGTGTCATTTGCTTCCTTCTTCAGAGCAAAGAGCAAAGTTCAACTGGGGGGGAGGGGTTCACACGTCTTACACACGTATCACTCACAGAGATTTTGAAACAAGTTCTGGGTTCCTTAAAAACAGTCTGGTTCATATCTTCGTCTCTCTTGTAGTCGTCTTGCTGCCGATGGCTAACAAATGAGACACTGTGCACGCGATTCGATGTCGAAATCGACAAAGTCTCAAGAGTGACGCAGGACACAGTTTCTGACCGAGAGTAAAAGGAGGCAGCTGTCGGCTCAGTGTGATCTTGTGGTTCCAGATTTCAGAAACTGCTGATCGAGGCTTTTCACGTCAGCTGCCTTTGCAGAACCACATGAGCGTCAGTCCTGTGAGGAAAAACGGCTCGTTAATGTCGGCCAGACACTTTCAAGCTGATGTGAAGCATAAAATGAAAATCACTCTTTGCAAACGTAGTGAGCAGAAAAGCATCTTAGAACACACCGAGTCTTTAAGCAGAGCTGTGGATCACACACGTGAATAATTTAGTTTAGTTAATCATTTGTTAGAATCAAGAAAAGAGGACGGGAAGGAATTGTTCTGCCACATTTTTTCAAACCCTGTTCATGATGATACTTGACTATAAATACTATTTTCCTCCGTCAAAACCCATTTCCATCAACAAATGCAAATCACAACTTCCTTTTCACTACTGGGAAACGCGTACGGCCGGAGCGAGGTCACGTCGACAAACGCAAATGCGTGAGTTTCAGTACTGGATAGTTTGCTGAATAATCATTTAGGCATTTACCAAGTATTAACATGTTTTATAAAAAACAATTATCTTTTTTTCCCCCAGAAAATCTTTTCCTACACACTCCAGTTCAGTAAGTGGCGTTATTCCACAAACCACTCAAACACACAATTATTATTATTTTTTTTAAATGAAGCAATACTGGAGTTTGTACTTTCTGCAAAAGTTGTGAAAACTTTTTACAAAACTTACAAAGTGTCAATTGATTCTGAATCAAAAACTGACCAATTGATTCATACAAATAAATAAATAAATAAATAACATGAATAAATATATAAATAAATACAATTGCATCATCTCAAAACCAGGAATCTGTAACAGGCTAGAAATGCTGACTGCCTAAAAAAAAAAAAAAAAAAAAAAAAGGCTTCATTTCCTGTTCACTTCTGCAAAAGTTTAATTTACAAGACCTGAAAGGTATTCCACAAAGGAAAAAAAATTAATAAATAAAAAGGAAAAAACGATCCACTACAGTATACATGACTCAGTCGAGCAAAGGAAACTTTTCTGGGTGAATCAATTCATTCAATCAAAGAGTCAATTTTTTATATTCAGAATCGATTTCTTTTTTTTTTATTAGGTAAACGTTCAATAGTTAAATGATCTACAATAGAGTTTTAACAGAAAAAAACAAATAATTTAATTCTTCTGTGTTTTACAACTGTATCGCTTCTTCTTTTGAAGTTTGTTGGTGGTTAGCGTAATACCACCATCTACTGGACTGGAGTATAAAGCAAAAAAAAAAAACCTAGCAGGGACAAAAAATTTAATTATTGTTTGTGTACTAATCAATTACACAAGTTACACAGCATTTCAGTGTTTATGTGGTACGTTTGGTAGATATTAATACTATGAAGTCTGTAAACAAATAAAGCTGCTTGGAATAAATAAAAACAAAAAAAACATTACAGCTAAGTGAATAACTCAAAAATCGCAATGCAAAAAAAAAATCACAAGATTCTCTTTAAATACTGCTGAGCTTATTGTTTCCTGTTAGAAAAGTTACATATGCTGTAGAATTCCCTGTGAGAAAGTACGCACCCATGTTAGAAATGAGAAACCATTTGGGAGTGTCTCACACAGTAAACACGTTTAACTCATTCTCCTTCACAGACCGACGTGTTCATGGGAAACTCTTCTAAAGTTTTACGCCTGACTGTTGAGAACGTAATCGCCTGTTAATTAGAAATGGCAAAACTCTTATTACTGAGTGAAAACATAATGCTCGGTATAAATGTGTGAATACAGCATGTATGTGTGACGAAAAAAAAGAAAGCTGTGTTGAAATAATAATATTAGCAATAATAATAATAATAATAATAATAATAATAATAATAATAAAAGTGTGTGTATCAGATTATGGCTTGAGGAGACTTTAAAGTGCTGTGTTTAAAAAAAAAAAAAAAAGTTTCCTGATTTCCCAATTTGCTTCCTACCGCACCCGACTGCTAAACACCTCGTTGCGCGGGTAAATCACTGAATGAATCTGATAACATTCAATTATGCAAACCTAAGGGAATTACACGTGTTCAGAAGAAACTCTCAGACACGGTTTTAAAGCAAAATGCATTTTTCTCAAACTAAAAGTAAAAAAAATTATTTAAAAATCTACTTTTTTTGTTTGTTTGTTTTCTCCCTAACCGTCGGCTCTGTTTATGTGTGTTGTTGACAATTAGGCTCTGGGAATGTAAAAAAAAAAAAAAAAAAAAAAAGGAAAAAAAAGGAAAATAGGAACCATTTCCTGCACAAACACGATAAACAAGACCGTGCAGATACTGCGTACAGATATCAGATTCGCAAGAAGCAGTGTCTCTCAGCCGTCTCTCGTCTCTCGGTACTTGTGCAGAATTTTTTATTAAAACTTTCCACAAAGTACGAGATCGCTTACACGAAGATAAACGGCTTACCTTCGGAGCAGCGTTTCACAGATTATAAACTTGTCGTCAGTCTTTAAGTCAGAATCGGTTCCATTTCTTTAGATCTTAAAAGCAGAGCCTCGGGTAGTTTATTCTCCAGCTGTGTGTGTGTGTGTGTGTGTGTGTGTGTGTGTGTGTGTGTGTGTGTGTGTGTGTGTGTATATCTGCACCACCGGGCAGCACGCTTGTCCTGACTCGCTGGTGACACTCGGGAGGAATGCTCAGAGCGGGAGGCTGGCTTTAACCCAAAAACCACAATCGCTACTGATTCACAACACAATAAACTACACAGTCCGACGGTTTATAGCATAATCACAATCCTCACAAGGTTTTTTCTTTAAAAACAAAAAAACAAAAGTAACAATGAAGTACTGACCTTAACCTTAAAACATCAGGATGAAATCAGTCGTACTAAACTGCAGCTTTAAATCAGTCATTTAAATCACGTTACAGGATAATTACACAAATCTACAGTATGATTATCTTGTAGATCTAAACAGCACTATATTCAGTAAAGATGGAAAGAAAAAAAAAAACTTTATAATCTTTAAAATCTATTAAAAAGAAATTATACATGTTTACATATTTAAGGTGGTAAAATGTAAAGATGGGAATCACAAAGGATGACCCGATACGATATTACGATACCCGAGTGCCGATTATTGTGTATCGCAATTTTAAGTATTCCGATTTCATAAAGATCCAGAGTCGATATTATTTTTTTTTTAAAGAATTTGTTACAATTCTGAACAAATTTAGGAAATGATTTGCTCGTACCACACAGGATGCAGTGCTGCCTGCCCATGGGTAAATAGTTTAAAGTGTAACACCAGTAGGATTATAGAGAAACTGAAACGATTTTGATTTTAGAGTCATTGTGGTTGATACCAGTAGTCCCTGATTGACGAACATTCAAGTTACAAACGGATTGCGGTTCTACAAACATTCGTAGATGCGAACAAATCGCAGAAGTAGCTCCCTGTATTGTACAAAATTGTACAATGAATCAGTCCGGGAGCATGATAATTGAATATTTCGGAATAAATCCTCAGAGTTCACAGTCCAATATAGTATAAAACAGCGCTAAGACAAAATGACACTGTTACATTTTACTGTGAGATTCATTTCCTTGAGCATGGTTACGGTTTTTAGGTAAGGGAAGAGTTAGTTAAGTGGATTGGTGTGCTGTACATTGTATATTCTTGTGTAAGGCGTACAAGACCCACTTTGTTGGACTTAAGAACAAATCCGACTTACAAACATGCTCCCGGAACAGAACTCGTTTGTAAGTCGAGGATTGCATGTACTTTAAAGTGTACCACCTGTAGAATTATACAGGAACTGCGTCCGATTCCGATTTTGGATTTAGTGTGGCAACATGTACTGACACACAGAAGAATCGCAATACACATCTGAATATTCCCATTTTTCTTTAGAACCATACACCCACGCTCTGTGCAAGCTTCCTAACAATAAACGTCATGTTTTTAAAACCATTAAGCATCAATACATCACCTGTGACAAGATGAATAATGCATGACCGAGAGCGCCGCCCCATTGTGGAAATAAACAGCCTTTACAACGAGATTGTGTCATGTGGTAGAGAGTTTTGTTTATTTTTCAACATCATTACATAATGTACGCCTGAACAAGCAAGTAGAGTACCTGGTAACCCTCAAGTTACAACAACTATAAACGTCGCATTCGCTCAGATTTCCTCTTAATGCAAGTTAATAAGACAAAAGAACTAACTGGATTTCAACTGAATAAAACATCCTTTTAGTTTCAGAGTGTTTAGTTCTTAATTTTTTATTTTTTTATTTCAATTAATTCTTCACATATGTGTAGGTGTTCGAATAGTGTTCAACATGTTGTATGTAGTAGACCTCTTTTTCACTGCAGGAAATACCAGCGGCCCACGACCGCAAGTATATTTTAGACCTGTGGGGAAACACATCATCAGCCAATCACTGATTACTACTGATCCCATCATCCAATCATAGCTCACGACTGCTCCCCCCCTTAGAAATTCTGTGTTGTGAAATCAGAGCTTCTTTTTGTCTTTGTCCTGGTCAGTATAAAACATAATATTTTGTAAACATGTAAAAGGTTGGTTTGTACGTAGTGCCATCACTAAACAAGACTTCTTTCATTTTTTAGAAATTATTTACAATCTACTATTTTCTATATAGTAAAATAAAATGCACAACAATGTTCACATTAACCAAATCACGAACCGATCGCTTCACCCAATCACTAGCTAAGACAGTTTAACAATTCCTGATCGCTAATTACTTGTGTTCTCATCAACCGATTAATGATCACCAGCACTTGCACTTCTTTACTTTAACCTTACAACTACTCACTGTCACGTGAAGTACAGTAGAAAGAACAGTATTATGTTGTTCTTGGTCTTTCGGCTGCTCCCGACAAGGGGTCGCCACAGCGGAATACCCAGTCCACACTACAACTTGGCAGAGGTTTTACGCTGGACGCCCTTCCTAACGCAACCCTCCCATTTTTATCTGGGCTTGGGACCAGCACTGCATCCAGTGGCTGGGGTTTGGGCACTGGCTGGGAATCGAACCCGGGCCTTCCGCATGGCAGGCGAAACACCTACCATCTACCCTGAATAACAGTATTTTTATAAATGAGTAAAAATCCTTTTTATTTAGGAAACGGACTATTAATTAATAATTTTTTTATTTTATTATTAAAATTATTTCTGATTATAAAACTATAAACTAATGTACAACAATATTAGCATAAGTAATTTCCCATTTATCATGTTTCTATGTAATCTGGCACACAAAGGACAATCAAGAACAAAGGTACAAAGGAGGTTGCTACTTTACCCATGAGAAAAAGTGGTCACTCTGTACAAACTGTGGCTTAATCTATGGAATATGAGAAGATCTAAGCAAAATGTACCGTTTTGTCTGTTATAGAATTTATTTGCATAAAGTTAAACCTGAGCCATGAACAAAATCAAAATGTTGAGTAGAAGTGAAGTTATGAGCCACCATGTGCCGGATTATAAATCACAGGTTTTGACAACGTTTCAATTAACAGTCCCCCAGTACGTCTAGATACACAAACTTTGTCTATAGTTTCATTAATGAAAATATTACAATGCAGCTAAGGACATACTATAATAAACAGCATGAGTAGCTCACCTCTCATAACTTCTAGTCTGCGTCATTCGTTTTTTTTAATTTATTTTTTTTATCTATTGCACTGCATAGCGTCTATGGGAGTCACATGACAAAAGAACGAACGATTCGGATCGAAAAGACTCAAAGGTAAAAGTACTTAATTCTGTTTCCTGTACATAACCTACAGAGGTTTCGCAATGCTTTGCGCATGCTCACCCAGCAGAAAATGAACGAATCATTCTCCGAGACTACTTGTTCTTCTGAAAAGATTCGTTCAAAAAGAATGAATCATTCATGAGCGAACCATCACTAATATACAGTATATATAAAAATCGCAATATTTATAAAAGTGCAATTGTAAGTGAATCGGCATGTAAGAATTGTGATATTACAGTATCCGGAGGTGATTGGTGATTCTCCTCATACTAATCAGCTACTTGCTCAATGTAAACAAACACCTGCACCAATAGATATTAATCAGAAAGGCTAAACTGAATATTTTTACTGGGATTAGTTTATATTTTCATTGCTGAAATGGTATAAGTGAATTTTAACTCGCTGGAGTTGTTTTAAGATCAAACTTTATCTGATCTACTTTTTCGATTTCTCATCTGTGATTCACTCTCCAAATACCAAACAGGAAGTGTGTATTTGGCTGATGAACTTATTTCTTTCTGTTAATTGATAAATCATGCAGAGAATTCTGTCGTACAGAAAGACTGACATGTACACGAGTGTCAACCTGAAATAATATCAATATCACTGATTATCATCAGCTTTAACCTTTTAACTATTTCTACAAACTCTTAACCTGTCGGTGACGGGTACTAATAGTGCTAGAGTTTGGCATAAGTAATTGCCCCCTCACCCTGTCTGTATGTCATTTGACACACACAGGACTATCATGAATAATTTTTGAAAAAAGTCTGCATATGACCTTGTGACGTCACCAAGCGACTTTTAGAGGTTGCTACTTTCCCTTGAATGAATTATAAAATCACAAGTGTAATACTAAAGTCTAATTAACATACAACAGGTGTATATGTGAATTAGAGCAAATAACGTTAAAATAATTCATTTGTCTTGGTTTGTAATGATATCAGTCGGTACAACCAACACACACACAAAAAAAAGAGTTTATTTATTTATAAAGTGTAAATAATGAAAGTACACGACCTTAAAAACAACAAGCTGTGTGGTTGGCTAACTGGCTAAACTGCTAGCAACTTGTAACTTACCTGCGCTCAAACAAAGCAAAACATTCTACTTTATAACACTCAAGACCGTTAATATAACTGATAATTCTTTATTCATATTCATAACACAGCATTTAAGACGTTGATGAAGCCGCGGTGTGAACGTTAAAAATCGTTAACTTTCAAATTCCAAAGTTCCTGCTAGCGGGGTTAGCTTTAGCCTGTAACCGTGTACACAAGCAACAGGTTACAGCAGGAAAGCGTGAGCGCGAGCGCGCGCGCGCGTGTCTATATAATTGTGTGTGTGTGCGCGCGCGTGACAACTATACATAAATATAGCTCGTGTGTTTTTATTATTATTATTATTATGTAAGATAAACCTTCCCCTGGTCTTACCTGCTCACGGTGTGTGTTTAGGAGACGCTTCCATAAATTAAGCACAGCTTCAGTTCAGTTGTTTTTTCAAGTTTGTGCTGCAGATAAGATGTGAACTTTAATCTGTTTGAAAATAAAATCGAGTGGAAAGATCCAGAAACTCGGAACACATCTGAAAAAAAAAAAACTAACAAAATAAAACTCCGTCTGTGCTGGAAATCAACGCAGACATGAATCAGGTTTATCAGAGCAGTCACACGACCTGCCTCGGCTCTGTGTGTGTGTTATACACGCTGCGGTCAGGGTTGCCAAGTTGTTTCCAACTCCTCTTTTCTTTTCTTTTTTTGCTGTGTAACACACTGTAGATTTTGAGAGTGGATAAGAGCTAGTTTTCGATATTTCTTCTCTTAACATAGCTTACATGGTTACTTTTTACAAACTTACGTTTTATTTATTTATTTATTTGTTTGTTTGCTTGTTTGCATAGCAAGCCATGTTTCATCCAAATACGTTTTTTAATCTTTACTGCCATCTAGTGGATTGTTTTTGTACTACTTTGTTCTTTCCTTTTGTGTTTTGTTTTTGTTTGCTTGTGTACCTCTTCACTTACAATAGCAATGTTTTATTTAAATAAAGTGTTTAAATACTTTCTGCCATCTAATGGTTTGCTTTTGTTTGTTTGTTTACTTCCTTAATCACTTTCAATAGCAAACAATGTTGAATTCAAGTAAGGGTTAAATCTTTTTCTGCCATCTAGTAGATTGTTTCTTTACTACTTTGTTCAACTTTCTCGTTTGTTTGTTTACTTACATACAATAGGAAACCAAATTCAATTCAATTAAGTGTTTAAATCTTTTAGGCGGCACAGTGGTGTGGTGGTTAGCACTGTCACCCTGCACGTCCGGGTTCGATTCCCGTCTCTGTGTGCATGGAGTTTGCATGTTCTACCCGGACTTGGTGGGTTTCCTCCGGGTACTCCGGTTTCCTCCCACAGTCCAAAGATATGCAGGTTAGGCTAATTTTGTTTGTTTACTTACTTCCTCACTTACAATAGCAAATCAAATTTAATTCAATTAAGCATATAAATCTTTTCTGGCATGTATTAAATTGCTTTCGTTCTGCTTTGTTTTTCTTTCCTTTTTGGTTTTGTTTGTTTGTTTGTTTGTTTTACTTTAAGGGAGGAACCACCAGCCTAGTGGCTTAGTTGTTAGTACTGTCACCTCACACTGCGCTGATCCCTTCAGCCGATCACTGATCATCACTAATCCCTTCAACAAATTACTGATCATTTTTGATCGCTGCAAATAATAACTGATCATCACTAATCTCATTAACCAATCAGTAAATATCACTGATTCAATTCAATTCTATTATATTTTATAGCGATTTTAACACGGATCATTGTTGCAAAGCAGGCTTACACAGTCAAAAGAAAATATTCTTATTGTCTAGGAGTGTTCTAGTATGTTTATAGATGTATGTGTTTTCTTGTATAACATTAATACAGATGAAGAGAATATTGTTTATGTTCCAATCCAATAATGATGAATGATGATCACTGATTATCAAATTTTTTCCTACCCCTGCACTTTTTTTTAAATTATTTTATAACTAACATATATTTTTTAAATAAATTTATCACTTATATTTATATGTTTACATCTTTTCTGCCATCTAGTGGATTGTTTTTGTACTACTCTGTAACCCTCTACTTTTTGTTTTTGTTTTACATTTATATATATAAATTAAATTTTAAACATTTTGTAAGCTTTAAAAAAGGAACCAGTAGCATAGTGTCTTAGTGGTTAGCACTGTCGCCTCACACTGGCCGGGTCGGTGGTTCAGATCACACCTCTGATGTGGAGATTGCATGTTCTTGTGTTTTGTGGGTTTCCTCTGTGTACTCTGGTTTCCCTCAAAGACACGGAGTTGTCAGCTGGCTGTGGTTACCAAATTGGCCATAGTGTGGGTCTGTGTGTGCGTGTGTGTGTGCGCGGATGTGGGCTAATTGGCGTTCTCAAATTGCCCTTATATATAATGTATTTATATAAACACCACCTTGTTAAAACTGTATTTAGTCCAGTGATTGAGCTGTTGGGCGTCTCATAGGAAGATTGTCAGTTCCAATCCCAGCAGGGCTGTATTGATGAGTTTCAACGTAAACGCATAAGTCTGGAGCATTTTCACACTGCTAAGTTTGTAGCCTCTTACTGTGTGTATATATATATATATATATATATGAGTGCCGTATTACAGTAAATGTGTGCTTTTTAATAAATTAATAGTTAAGAGCTGTGCACACTTATGCATTTCTGTTTAATTAAAACATATTTGTTTAATTTTCACTTTTATTGTTTTACTTGCTTTATCTTAGAAATAATCTAATCTGATTTATACCGGGGATGTGTGGAATGTAAATCCACTGGTCATGATTGTGTGACGAGTTTGATTCCTGATGAGCTCCTTAGTGTTATCTGTCATATACTGTAAATGATTCAGTTCATTCTATCTTTTTCTCCTGTATAATCATAATTCAGAAATAAATATTTATTTAACTTTGTGCATATGGACCACACCACACAGGACATAAACATTAAACATTGACAGGACAATCATGGACACATTCATGCAATACATATTTATATATCTGACCATTGCACATGACACTTTCTCAAGTCACTTTTCATGCAAATAAATGTGTGTGTGTGTATATATATATATATATATATATATATATATATATATATATATATATATATATATATATATATTACAAAATATAGAAATATAGGGATATAGGGGGGAATATATATATATATATATATTCCCCCCTATATCCCTATATTTCTATATTTTGTAATATTTATATATATATATATATATATATATATATATATATATATATATATATATATATATATATATACACACACACATATTAATATTTTTATTATGCCCTTACTTGTACAGTTTATTTTACTAGTTACATTTTCTTTCGTATTTCTTTTTATTAATATTTATTCCTTATATATAGTTTTTATTTTCTTTTTAAGGTCACTGGCGGTCGTATAAGCATTTCACTGCATATCGTACTGTGTATGACTGTGTATGTGACAAATATGAATATGAAAATTTGAATTTGAATGTGGGTCTGGTTGTGTAAAAAAAAAAATTGCACACATGCTCTTATTTTATCGTCAGCATTTATAGACATACAGCTGATTACACAATTACTCGACTATTAACAAAGAATTCACCCACGAGGTCGGATACAAGCTATAAAAAAAAAGGGGTTTGCCAACATCCACAAATCAATAAAGATAATAAAGCGCTCAGTTCACTGTGGGAGTATATGAGCAAAATAATATTTACAGGCCAATAAAGGAAGTAGCCATAGAAACCACGTCAGCTATGTATTTATCCATAAAATGAGCAATAGTGTTTTACTGGGATATGATCTACATCCTCAGACTGGGGAGTGAATTACATCTGTATTAGAACATCAAACGCATCTATCATGCTAGTCACTCAGGTGGTTTTGGCCACCACTGGTTTATGACTTCGTCAAGTCTTACTGACTCCAACTTTATCTTCATCTTATGTAACTTGTCTGCTATTGTTAGGGTGTGAAAGTTGTGTAACCCATTCCTGCCTGAGTGTTTGCATTACATTTATAGATGCCCTTTATATCTCATTATATACAGTATAATCATAATCACTGGCCACTTTATTAGGTGATTATAAGGGTGTTGAGAGTAAGGATGATGACATCTACTGTACCATGGAACAGTGACTCAAGTACCACGGTAATACTATGGTATATGATGATACAGTATATGATGTACTGTACTATAGTTTACTGTAATAACATTTTTTATGCTAAGATAAAGGGCAAAGAACATTGTATGTTTTGTAAGCAAAATATTATTACTTATTATTCACCTCGAATAATAATAATAATAATAATAATAATAAAACACAAATTTATTTTTTCACCTGGTGTGAATGATGATTTATGTATTCATACCAGTTATTTCTTAATTATTTTAGTTAATTAGTTAGTTATTTTATTTTTTTTATCGTTCCGGCCACAAGATGGCGGTAACAGCATGGTTTGGTGATTATCACTGTCGCCTCACACCTCTAGGGTCCAGGTTCGATTCCCACTTCGGGAATGTTCCGCTGCGTGCATGTTCTCCACCTGTGCTTGGGGTCCGGGCTCGATTCCCATCTCTGTGTCCATGGAGTTTGTATGTTCTTGGTGGGTTTCCTCTGCGTTCTCCGGTTTCCTCCCACAGTCCAAAGACATGCAGATTAGACCGCTCAGCGTTCCCAATTTGCCCGTAGTGTGTGAATAGAGTGTGTACAGTATGTGTGATGTGTGCGTGCCCTATAATGGATTGGCACCCCGTGTACCAGGGTGTACCCCGCCTCGTACCCTAACATCTCACACTAAAACTTTTGGGGCTCGTCTAGCTCTGATTAGGATCTCCAGAATGACAGCGATGAGGATGAGCGTCCAGGATGATCTAATCTCACTCCGGGTTGTTTATGTAAGCAGTCGGTTCGGAGAGGGTTGGAGCGAGAGACTGTGTGGGGTCTTGTGTGTCTCTTGATTTATCATAAGGATAAAAACAAGGTCATAGGTTAAATCCTCAGCACGTACGCTGTCGTTGCAAAAATCCAGAATATTTATTTTTTTTAGACAGTGCTTCAGCACGGGGTCACGTACAGTGCCGTGAAAAAGTATTTGCCCCCTTCCTGTTTTTTGTTGCATATTTGTCACACTTTGAAATTATTCTGATCATTTACGATTTAATTTATTTAAATGGGAAAAAAACTGTTAAACCTACCCTATGTGAAAAAGTAATCCCTGTAATAAATCACTGTGTTAGTTTTACGGCAGATGTAACGGAATGCACACCTTCCAAAAAGTTGAACTTTTGTCTATTGGTCCAAAGCAAATCTGCCTAAAATTCTTGGGGATAATTAAGGTGTTTGGTTTTTTTTAGCAAATGAGAGACGAGCCTCTGTGTCCTTTTGGTCAGCAGTGGATTTCCCCTTGGAACTCTCCCATAGATGCCATGTTTGCCCAGTCTCTTTCTTATTGTTGAATCATGAACACTGACCTTAACTGAGGAGAGTGAGGCCTGCAGGTCTTTAGATGTTGTTCTGGCTTCTTTTATGAGCTCCTGGACGAGTCTTCGTTTTGCTCCTGTAGTAATTTTGGTACACTGGAAGGTTTACCACTAGTTAAAGGTTTTTTCCATTTTTGGATAATAGCTGTCACAGTGATTCACTGGAGTCCCAAAGCCTTAGAAATGGCTTGGTTACTGTTTCCAGACTAATATATTAATAATACATACAGAAATACGTTAATGACATGAATTATCTTGAATTTCTTTTTATCATGTTGCCTTTTTTGTTAGGTGTCTTAGTGTGCGTCACTTTGTCAGATAGGTTCCATTTAAATGATTTCTTGATTCAGAAGTTCTGGGAGTAATTAGGCCTGGGTGTGGCAAGTAAAAGTTAACTTAGCTTTGCAAAAAAAAATTAGTTTATTCATAATTTAGCAAGGTGGCAATTACTTTTTTTTAAATAGAGCCTGGTAGGTTTGGACAGTTTTTTCCTTAAAAAACTCAAGTTCATCTTTGTGTGATCATTAAAGTGTAATCAATATGCAAAAAAATCATAAAAACATTTGATCACAATTTTTGTAAGAATGTTTTTCAGTTATTAATTATAATTATAACAGTAATAATAATAATAATAATAATAATAATAATACAAGTACTTGGTGAGTTTGACATTTTTGCAATGTTAATCCCATACACCGGTAGCTGCAAAATTTATGTTTTAAAAGTAATATGTTCTACAGTATCTGAAATATTATGCTTAGTTTGATGTATGAAGCTCATTAACCAGTCATTGACCAATGCTGTGTTGCCGGGACCGATCCGTGCGGCTTGAGTTTTAAGAGTTAAACAGCCAAAACAAATAACGGAGAGCAAAGTGTAAAAAATATATAGATAACATAAAACATTTATGACAACACTACCATTTCATTATTTTATTTTTATACTACATACACAAGGCTATGGAGCATGACAACCTTTCAGGTTGCATTTTCAAATCCTGCAAGGTCCAGCTGGCTGATGTCCAAATGAACAGCTTCATGAGCCAGACCTTTGTCCCGACGTAGTGCTTTTCAGCCACCACCATTTGACTGGTGCTGAGGAAGGCTGAAGTGTCAGAGCTTAAGGGAAAACTCCTCATACCTCCAACCCTTAAAAGCAGGACTGCATGCAATGTAACTGAATTTAGACTTCATTGGAGCACCTCAGGGGTGTGTGCTGAGCCTACTGCTGTTTATGCTGCTGACCCACAGCTCCTGTAGGATTCACATTATCAAGTTTGCCAACACCACCACCACAGTGGGGCTCATCACAACAACAATGTAAAGTGAGTATCAAACCCGAACAACACCACCTGCATACTTTATAATACTATGGTCATAAAATAAAATTCCAACAAAGACAGCGGAATAAAATCCCTTATAAAAGGTGTGTGGGCAAAACCTAGGCATGCACTTAAAAAGACAGTATAGTAATAGTAATTAAATTATTCAGAAATGTAGCTTCATATGTTACTGTCTACATACTATACAGTATGTCAAAAATCTCATAAATACCATAAGTATATGATTTGCATCATTTTCATGCTCATCGAGCCATTGTGCCCTGTGGATGGGGCAGAGTCATGCTGGTATCATGATGAAAATGTTTCATTAGTAAGGATAAGGGTGATCAGTCATAATAGGCTTATATTGATTTGTAGCCATGATTCACTCTAAGAGGACAAGTGGAGGCAAAGACTGGTTAAAAAAAATGCCTTCAAATGCTCAATAGAGCCACCACACCCGTATTAATGCAGGGGTCAAACATTCAGGCCTGTGCTGTTTTCTTGGTGCACACCACAAAAATGTTGTGAAGTACCATATGACACATGCAGTTGAGTCAATTTTTAACTTGCTTCTTTTTAAAAAAAAATTAAATGTTCATGATTAGAGACATTTAATTTATTTAAAATCTGTCACAATTTTTAGGTCCTTATTTAAATATAAGCAAATGTATAAATTTTTCGTACATTGTTCCTCATGTCTACTTTTTTCTATTGACTCATTTGTTCAGACGACACTCTGATGCATCATAAGGTTCTGCACAAACCTGTGGAGCTTGTGCCAGCTCGATCATGCTGTGATTAAAGAGGTACACATACGAAGACACTCTAAAAATAATTTAATGGTCCAATATTATGATATTTCTTTAACAGGTTAACACAGGTCTCAGAGCCCCGGCAACGTGTGCCTGTTAATGATCCTGATGATATACCCCTCAGATAATGCACTCTAGCGTCTGGGTTCGATTCCCACTTTGTGGCCTGTGTGCATGGAGTTTCCCTGGTTTCCTCCTGGTCCTACAGTTTTCTCCTACAGTCAAAAGACACTGACATGCAGCTTAGGCAAATTGCCCGTAGTGTGTGATTGAGTGTGCAATGGATTGGCACCCATCCAGGGTGTATCCTGCTTTGCGCCCTAAGTCTCCTGGGATAGGCTGTACACAGTATAAAACAATATAGAGGATGACTGAGTAAGTGAGTATTAGATTTTATGGGCATTCTTTAAAACGTTCGCTCCTTTGAAATGCTTTGATGCAGCTAAGAGTCTCATCGGCAGCATGGCGGCCTAGTGATTAGTACCTTCGCCTTGCACCCCCAGGGTCTGTGTGCATGGCATGTTCTCCCCATGCCTAGTGGGTTTCCTCCGGGTTCTCCGGAGTCCTCCCACAGTCCAAAGACATGCAGCTTAGGCTAATAGGCGTTCCCAAATTACCCGTAGTGTGTAAATGTTGACTGGAGGTACCACCACGATGGTAAAATGGGAATAAGCCGTTTAAAAGAGTAATCACCATTGGGCTCCACGGTCCCTAGTTGGACTACAGAGGTTTCTAGATAGATGGATGGATGGATGGAAGAGTCTCATCACCATATTGGGGCAGGGGTAGCTCAGTGGTTAAGGCATTGGACTACAGTTCGGAAGATCCCCGGTTCAAACCCCACAACCACCAAGTTGCCACTGTTGGGCCCTTGAGCAAGGCCCTTAACCCTCAACTGCTCAGATGTATAATGAGATAAAAATGTAAGTCGCTCTGGATAAGAGCGTCTGCCAAATGCCTAAATGTAAATGTAAATATTGTGCTTAAAGTCTTGAAGAAAATTCCTGACAAGTCCTGTTTAACTTGAACGCCCTTTCACATTTAGATCCTACACCCTACTGTGCATTTTTCTTTTTTAGGAATCACAGTCAGGATTCCTAATTATGAAAAATATGTGGTTATGTACAGTAGATCATGATAATCAATACCTAAATGGTAAAGCAGCTATGCTTAGTTAAAGGAGCTGAATTTTCTTTTATGTAGTGATGTAAAGTAACCCCCTTTGGAAGCTAAGAGCCCTTAACTATTCAAAGAACGTTTTTTTTTTTTTTATTCTCTAAGAATGTAAACTTGATTAAAATATGCACTCACTTACAGAGACACAATACCCTCTGCCCCCATTCCCGCCTTTATCTGTACGAATCAGCCCAGACCTGAACAAATATAAAAGAATGCACGGCATACAAATGGTGCTATAATTATATCTTTATCTACCAGCACCCACAGTTTCTACAATAGGTTTCCTCCCAGTGGTATTTGACTATAAATATTCCATTAAAATGGCACCTTATGCTGTGTGAAAGCGATTTTCTAGCTCTTGAAGAGTAACAGTAAGGTAGGGATGAAATCGGATTCCCTTCCTTCAAGTTGTGGTGTTAAATACTGTAAGCCGCGGCAGGTGTGCTTCTGAAGAAAGTGTACTTATTATTATACACTCAAACAAGAGCAAGTTTATTAGGAAACATTGAGTAGCAGAGAACGAGCCAAAAACAACAAGAGAAGAGAATGGTCAGACTGGTCTGAGCTGATAGAAAGGCAACAGCAACTCAAATAACATCTCATTACCACCAGGCTATGCCAAGGTATGCTGGAGGCACAACACGTATGAACCTTAAGGCAGATGGGCTACAGGGTTGGATTGGAAAAACGTTGCCTGTATCAATTTCTGCTGTGACATTCAGATGGTAAGGTCATGCTTTCATAATTGGAATAAAGAATATGAAAGCATGGATCCATCCAACTGTGGTAGTAATGGGCTCCTTGGTGCCATTTTTTCTTTTTCTATCAGCTTGAACCAATCAATCTATCCTCATCTGAGCGCCGGCATGAAGAACGCATTTTTGCCCAGAGAACGGACACTCCCCGGATCTTTTCTCTTTCGTTCCGACCCTTTAACAGTAGATATGTAGTTTGGGGAAATACCAGTCCGTCTGGCACCAACAAACACGTCATGTTTCGAAGTCACCCTTGTTCCTCATTCTGATGCTTGGTTTGACCGTCACCAGATCGTCATCTACTGTACATGCCGAAATGCGTTGAGTTGATACCATGTTATTGGCTGATTATATATCTGCATTCAAATGTATATTTTATAGATAGATAGATAGATAGATATTATGCGGTATACCATTTGAAAGTTCATGTTTTTCTGCAAAAATTTGTCATAAATTGTGATCTCTTGATACACTTTTGGAATTCATCTTTCCATCAATGACAGCAAGCTGGTCAGGCCCCGATCAGGGTCGAAATCATGATGTTTCCGTTATTATAATTATTATATTCATTAATCATGAAGCAGGTCGAAATCGTGATGTTTCCTCTACCATGTTTTACAGTTGGAATGATGTTTCCAACATTATATACAGTATATATATATAAACTCTGAACATTATTCTCTGCCTATACAAATTCGTAATATGAGTTATAAATAGTTTTTACGTGCTGGTAAGACTCTATCAGTTTCCGAATCGTTTCCAGTAGGTACTAAATTATTGTTTCATTTTATGATAAAAAGGAAAAAAAAAAATCATATCACCTCCATCGTTTAAAGCACACGTGCACATTCTTGACCTGAATGCTGTAGTGCTGTATTGTTGCAGATTCATACCAGCGTTATCAGGGAACTGTTTAGTGTAAACAATGCATTCCTTCCAATTGCAACGATACGGGCTATTTGGAACTTCACAAGGCCCCGAAAACACCTTCTCTTTCACTTGTTCACAGAGGAATGCGTTTTAACAAATGCTTTGTTTAAAAGAAATGGCAGATATTATACGAGTTTATGTTCACGTACTGTACACATAAGCGTCTGAGAGAATGTTACGCTAAACTTATATGGACCCTTCTGTGTATAGTCTTTCAAAAATGGTTTCATAACCCTCTTCATTGTTCTTTATGTTTGCTACTGGAAATAACCCAACCGTTTTTTTTTTAACCTGCATCACAATTGCACTAAATGTTATGCAACCAGTAAACCATTATGGCAAACAGCATATACTGGTACTGTATAACACTGAGTTCAAAAACGAGTATAACTAGTATAGTCCTTCTTGTTACTCATTCATCATATGCATGAACTAACCGTAACATTTACTCCAAACAGAAAGGAAGACCATTTATTTATTATAGCACTTATTCTAAAAAAAGACCGGCAGTCTATTCCAAGAGACGGGGTACACACTGGATGGGGTTCCAATCCATGGAAGGGGACAAGCCTGAACACACTCACACTATAAACAATTTGGAAATCCCAGGTAGTCTAGTCTTTGGATTGTAGGAGGAAACCGGAGTACCCAGAGGAAACCCACCAAGAACAGGGAGAACATGCAAACTTACAGCACACAGGTCCAAATCAGGGAGCCTACTGAAAAAAAAACAGCTCAGACAATTGAACTTAAACCCGTTTTTTAAATAAATGTTGAAACCTAACTGGTTCATCTGCTGGTTACAATGATAATTCTATATAACTCACATAAAACATTCTTGAGATATCGATCTAATGATAAACATGTCAGATAGGCAGACAACTGGACACACAGTCCAAAAAAATGTTGTGCTGCTCTTTATACATAGCCAGAAAGTCGTAACATCTATTCCTACATATTGACAAAATCATATGCACTGATATCTGACCATGCTTGGTTGAAGATCCCATTCCAGATTTACTTCCACTTTGCTGTTATATAATAACCTAAATTCTTACCACCAGATTTTGAAGCATGGCTGCAGTTCAGTCATCTACACAAGGATTGAAGGTCATCGACTGATGTTAGGTAAAGAGCTCTGGATTGCAGTCGTGTTCCAGTTCATCTCAATGGTGTTTGATGGGATTGAGGTGAAGGACACTCATGTTCTTTTACTCCAGCCTTGGCGAACCATGTCTTTATGGAACTTGATTTGTGCACAGAGGTACTGTGATGCTAGAACAGGTTTGGGTTTGTTCCAGTGAAAGGAATTTTAAATGCTAAAGAATACAAAGACATTCCAACTGTTTGGCAACAGTTTTGGGAAGAACCAAATATGGGTATGATGATCAGGTCTCCATGTGCTTTATGATATACTGTATAGTAAAAGTGTTTCTTAGAGCTGTTACAAATATCGTAGTCGTACGCAAGGGTTAGAATACAAGCAAGAATTATTATTTATCCAGGGTAATTAATTTCCTTGTCCTAGATAGGGTTGCAATGGATCTAGAGCCATTTTTAGGACCACTGGGCTCTAGGTGGAAATACGCTCTGGAAGAGACTTCAGTCCCATGTATTGCATCATAAACACAGTGGGGCAAAAAAGTATTTAGTCAGCCACCAATTGTGCAAGTTCTCCCACTTAAAAAGATGAGAGAGGCCTGTAATTTTCATCATAGGTATACATCAACTACAATAATAATAAAAGAAAAAAATCCAGAAAATCACATTGTAGGATTTTAAAATAATTTATTTGCAAATTATGGTGGAAAATAAGTATTTGGTCACACAAACAAGCAAGATTTCTGGCTCTCACAGACCTGTAACTTCTTCTTTAAGAGGCTCCTCTGTCCTCCACTCGTTACCTGTATTAATGGCATCTGTTATCAGTATAAAAGACACCTGTCCACAACCTCAAACAGTCACACTACAAACTCCACTATGGCCAAGACCAAAGAGCTGTCAAAGTACACCAGAAACAGAATTGTAGATCTGCACCAGACTGTGGAATGACTGAATCTGCAATAGATAAGCAGCCTGGTGTGAAGAAATCAACTGTGGGAGAATTATTAGAAAATGGACATACAAGACCACTGATAATGTCCCTTGATCCCTCGAAAGGCTACCATCAGAAACACACTGCGCCGCCAGGGACTCAAATCCTGCAGGGCCAGGCGTGTCCCCCTGCTTGAGCCAGTACATGTCCAGGCCCATTTGAAGTTTGCTAGAGAGCATTTGGATGATCCAGAAGAAGGTTTGGGAGAATGTCATATGGTCAGATGTAACCAAAGTAGAACTTTGTGTTTGAGGGAGAAAGAACGCTTAGTTGCATTCAAACAACACCATACTGTACCTACTGTGAAGCATGGGGGTGGAAACATCATGCTTTGGGGCTGTTTTTCTGCAAAGAGACCACGATGACTGATTCATGTAAAGGAAAAAATGAACCCTCAGAATCTCAACCCCACAGAAAATCTTTGAAGGAAGTTGAAAGTCTGTCTTGGCCAGCGACAGCCCCAAAACATCAACAGGAACGGGCCAAAATAGCAGCAACAGTGTGTGAAAACCTTTTGAAGACTTACAGAAAATGTTCGCCCCCTGTCATTGCCAGCAAAGGGTATATAACAAAATATTGAGATGAAATTTTGTTATTGACCAAATACTTATTTTCCACCATATTTTGCAAATAAATTCTTTAAAAATCCTACAATGTGATTTTCTGGATTTTTATTTTCTTAGCTTTTCTTTGATAGTTGAAGTATACCTATGATGAAAATTGCAGGCCTCGCTCATCTTTTTAAGTGGGAGAACTTGCACAATTGGTGGCTGACTAAATACTTGCCCCACTGTACACTCACACACACGAATTTGCATTTACGCATAGCATCAAGTAAGCATTGCCGTCAATTTATTTTTTTGGTGATGGAATAGAAGAACTCTATGAACATAATTGCGTCAAAATATCCAGACGCGGACACTGACTGAGAGACCGAGCTACGGGATTAATTCACTAATGACCCTGAAGCTGTAAGGCAGCAACATGCCGCAGAGGAATGTCCATCCATCTCTGGCAAAACACATTCTATTTTTAAATGAGAAGGAAAAAAAAGTTACTGCAGGTCTAGGTTAACTATAGAAATCAAAAGGAAGAAGAACGGAAAAACCCCAACTGCATTGAAATAAGGAAACATTACACCAAAAGTATTGTTTATTTATGGCAACACTGTGACCTTTCAGTGGAGAGATTATTCGCCCACTCGCAGTGATAAGGATTAGTTTACAAGACAGAGGAAAGGGTGAACAGCGATGATTACAGTTGAGAGGAGCTCCTCGCCGTTTAAAGCGTGGGATGGAGATATAGCTAAAACAGTGAGACTGACGGAAGAATAAACCGCTCTTAAATGTCAATAATGCCCCAGTTAACCACAGATGACTTTTTCCCACCAAAAAAAAACCAACAACAACATAGCATCTGTTTTCTTAGAAAGGACCTGCGATGACCGGGGTGAACTGACGCACATTAAGAACATGCCCTGTCATCTTATTATTTTATTGCCACATACAGTACTGTATGCTAGCAATGCTTAAACACTAAATTTTTTTTTTTTTCGTAAAATTATATATACTGTATATATTGTTTTTTATATCCGTGACTTTAAATTTACTGCAAATATATATTGTGTATACAGTACTGCATACTGTATAGTGTAGATAGGAATTTTTTTTTAATTCAGTTTAATTTAATTGTATAGTGCTTTAAACAATTGTCATTGTCGCAAAGCATACATCGAACACAGAAGGTCTCCATGCCCACACCCCAAAATGTAACCCCCTACAGACACTAAAACATAAGAAAACTCAGCTCAAATATACCAAAAACCATATAAAAACACATGGAATATTTTATTGTAGGACTGATTAAACAAAACTTCAAACTTTTGGCCCCATAAAGTATATTATATCAGCTATGTTATATCATATGGTCTCTTTGCAGAAAAACAGCCCCAAAGCACGATGTTTCCACCCCCATGCTTCACAGTAGGTATATTATATATATATATCAGCAGTATATTTGGAGGGGAAAGAATGAAGCATATGCAGAAAAATTCACTCGGCATGGCGGTGGCTCAGTGATGCTCTTGGGCTGCTTGGCTTCCTCTGGCACTGGAAACCTGCAGCATGTAGAGGGAAAGAGGGATTCGAGCAAGTGTCCATTGAGAAAATGTCATGCTATCTGAAACTGAGGAAGCTGAAACTTCGCTGTCGTTGTAGCTTCAACGGGACAATGTTTCCAAGCATATCTCAGTAAGTCCACCAAGGCTTGGTTTCAGATGAAGTCCTGGGGGGGGGGGGGGGGGGGGGGACATTTAGGACATTGCTCAAGAGGAATGGGCAAAGATCCCTCAGAAGCTAGTGTCTGGCTATACATCATATTTGCCGGATTTTAATTAATTATTAATTATTACAAACAGCTCCAAGTAAGTACTTCTGGCCAAAAACAACAACAACAACAAATAAATTATATGTAAATTGTAAATAAAAATTAATTAAGTTGTAGCTATAATGCTGCAATAATAATAATAATAATAATAATAATAATAATAATAAAAGTTTCTACTGGCTTGGAAGATTTCAATTAACCAGTAGAAATTATGTCAAAGGTGAGGGAACTTCTCCAAGTTCTCATTGACTACAATATCAATATGTACTTTGTAAAGTATAAAGTAAAAAATAACACAGAGCTATATACTGTAGGAAAGACATTAAACATCGCTATCAGTACTATTAGTAAGATAATACAGTATGCACGTGGAAAGGTCATGGAAGCACAACTAATTGTCGCCCATGCAATATTTCACAACACGCTCTCAAACTAATGATAAGGAAGGGAGGAAACTGAAGGCAGTCACCTGAAAGCTGTACGAACAATTTGGGTAATGGGAAGTAAACTGCAATCAGCTATGTCTCTACATTTTAAGATGGTTAAAAACGAAATAAAAAGAAATTATGTAGGCAGATTTAAAGTGCAGAAGAAGTACAGTATAATTAATAATAGTTTTTACAGCAGAACATGATAAACACCATTGTCAGACTTTTACTCATTTAGGCAAATTATTATTCTCTGACATGTAAGGCTGTCTATAACAAACATTTTATTTTGAGAACCATAATAATGTTTAAACAATAATAATAATGTTTGAAAAAAAAAATAATAATAATTTTGGGGTCAAGCTGTTCGCTCGTTCTTTGAATGCTCAAAATCAAATTTCTTTCATAAAACATTTCATTTCTCAAAGTTTAAAGGACTGAGCTGCATTTAAAGTCATTGTAAAATCACTGTATATACAGTACTCATACCTGTATGATACTCCAAAGCCTGTTGGAGTTTCACATTAGATATGGGTAGTTTTAAATCAATAAACCCAATTAAAACACCTTGTTGCTCTATAGATTTATCGGATAGTGTACAGTACTGTTCATTGTTCTCAACCTAGCACTCATTTCTTCATATTTTGCTTCAAAATAGAGCCAGACATTCTTGTTCTTTTTTTTTTTTGTATAATGTAATATAATATGTAATATAATATAATATTGAGAAATAGTTCTCTAGCCTTCCTGAATGAGTTTTGGCACCCATTTTTTGTCACGTTTTTGGCTCTCGTTCATATCTAAAGTTCTTATGCTTAGAGCAAACAGCTTAGGTGGAGTTCACACGTGTCTGACATTGATTTGTTTATGCATACTGTAGTTGAGAATCACCTAAATATCTTAGCGTGCGCCTGTGCATGCAAGCCAGGCTTTAATGATGAAGTTAAAAAGTGGTGCATAAGTAGAATTCTCCATAAACGCCAATCATCATTTACTGGAACATTCTAAACCGAGGAACAACAGTACCATTCTATTTAACTACCAACCTTCTCAACCTCCAGGAGTTGCACATGTGAGGAAAAAGTTGCACATGCACCATAGTCATAAACCAAAATGATGGAGAGTAGCCCTATATCTTTGCTCCCACCACTATGACCAACTATTTTTCTTTTTTCAATGCTAGCAATTAAACAGCTGTTGTATGGCCCATGCAGGCAACTTGACAGGCCAGATTTGTCTATTGGTATAGTGTTCCATGATACCATGATACCGTAAAATAATACCATAGTACAGGTATAATTGTTCCACCCCAATCTATCCTTTCCATGGGAAAAAAATTCTAATTGGGCTGATATGTACAAGTATATTGGTATATATCTAGTGACACTTTGTGACTTTGTTGGAAGGCATGCACAACCAACAAGAAAATATAAAGCTAATTCTTACTGCCCCTGGCTAAAATAGACACTGTGGATAACTCATAATGGTGTTTTGTCGCGTTGTCACTCTTATTTGCACGCGCACTTTATGTTTTCTCTTTTGTATAAAAAAAGGTAAAAAAAAATGTCAATCTGTCTTGTTTGAGCTAGTCAGCTAATTAGCTTTCTTAGTTAGCTAGTTAGTTTATGTTAATTTATGTTGTCTTGTCCGAGCTAGTCAGCTAATTAGCTTTCTTAGTTAGCTAGTTAGTTTATTTTAATTTATATTGTCTTGTCCGAGCTAGTCAGCTAATTAGGTTTCTTAGTTAGCTAGTTAGTTTGTGGTAATTTATGTTGTCTTGTCCAAGCTACTGTAGTCAGTTAATTAGGTTTCTTAGTTAGCTAGTTAGTTTATGTTAATTTATGTTGTCTTCTTCGAGCTAGTCAGCTAATTAGCTTTCTTAGTTAGCTGGTTAGTTTATGTTAATTTATGTTGTCTTGTCCGAGCTAGTCAGCTAATTAGGTTTCTTAGTTAGCTAGTTAGTTTATGTTAATTTATGTTGTCTTGTCAATCTGTCTTGTCTCAGCTAGTCAGCTAATTAGGTTTCTTAGTTAGCTAGTTAGTTTATGTTAATTTATGTTGTCTTGTCCAAGCTAGTCAGCTAATTAGCTTTCTTAGTTAGCTAGTTAGTTTATGTTAATTTATGTTGTCTTGTCCGAGCTAGTCAGCTAATTAGGTTTCTTAGTTAGCTAGTTAGTTTATGTTAATTTATGTTGTCTTGTCAAACTGTCTTGTCTCAGCTAGTCAGCTAATTAGGTTTCTTAGTTAGCTAGTTAGTTTATGTTAATTTATGTTGTCTTGTCCAAGCTAGTCAGCTAATTAGCTTTCTTAGTTAGCTAGTTAGTTTATGTTAATTTATGTTGTCTTGTCCGAGCTAGTCAGCTAATTAGGTTTCTTAGTTAGCTAGTTAGTTTATGTTAATTTATGTTGTCTTCTTCGAGCTAGTCAGCTAATTATATTTCTTAGTTAATTTATGATAATTTATGTTGTATGTTGCACCTTGATCCTAGAGGAATATTGTGTATTAAACAGCATACGGTTGAAATGACAATAAAAGCCTACTTGAACTTGACTTGAACTTGTAACATTTATGTTAGTCAATCATCGTCTTGCAGAATTCAAGTCTAAATAAACTTTATTTGCTCTTTTGAGCTAAAACAGGAACGATGGGTACGTGCAGTTATTTAAGACACTTAATCTGCAAGTCCTTATCAAATTCTGAACATCTGAATTAGATAATTAGCCCCAATTCAGGTATGAAGGTGCTGTTCTTTTATCTTCTATCTTGCAGATACATCTCTCTATTTTTGGAGTACACCTTTGAAACCTTTTTGAGCCCTGCCCATCATTTCACACATTATACTGATCTTCGAGACAAGCGAGCGTGCTCAACCTGTGTGGCATTTTAAGGAATGTAGATGTACATGATTAACGCAGGAACGTGCATCCGTGGTCGTTTAACGAGGACGTGCCAGCAGAACTGTCCTTGAAATTACATCACTGTCCCAGACTGTGATAGAGCTAGATGATAGAGCTAGATGATAAAGCACTGCACTGCACAGGGCCTTATGTGACTGTAGGAGAGGAAAAATAAATAAATAAATAAAAGAGTCTTTTCTTTTTCGAGGCTTTGGGTTCTACAGGCTGCACTTGACCTTGTGGCTTGAAGATGAAGAATGTTTTTGTTCTCAGTTCCCAGTCAGATGGCTTTGATTATTGGTTGCTCACATGGAAAATCCCTTTGTGATCTATTTTCAGCACAAAAAACAGATGCATGCTGACCTGCAAGTAGTCAGTTAAGTCTCCGTTTCGTCAATAATTGGAGCCATAAGCATCTCTGTGCACAGCACGGATAAGTGAAGAGATGCATACAAGGACAACAGGTGGGTTAAAGGGAGAGCACTGATTAAGAGATGAAGAAATGTAGGAAATAACAGAAATAAGATCTTCACAATGGACTAATCGCTGGTTGCTGGTGGTGGTAAAATGTTTCGACGTTGTCTTCTGGTGGTCCAGGGAAAATCATAGTGGGTTATTATTGGCATCATGAATAAGTGAGAGGATATTAGGTAGAAAAAGGTAAAAAGAGTAACTATTGTTAACGTTCAATATTTAAAAAAATTGAATATTTAAGATTTTCCACTATTTTTATGTTTACTGCTTTGTGCACATGTTTGCCTCATTTTTAATCTCATACATTGACCCATGTGATTACTTAGAAACTTTTGCACAAAATTGTGGAATTCAAAAACCAAAAATGAAGACATAGCAAGCACTAAAAGTGCAAGTTAATATTAAAACAATAGAAAAGGTATAAGTTGTTGTGAGTAATATCATAAAGTCATGAAAACTGTTACTGTATATTAAATTAAAAGCATTTCCAAACCACCATTAGACATCTGCTAAGAGGTTAAAACGTGGCTATAAATCATTCTTTGAACAAGCTAATACATGCACATAACTTTCACCTGAATTAAAACACAAATATTACAGTAACATAACACCAATTTAACTTTTACGCAATAGCAAAAATACCAGCGTAATTAAACCATCGTCCCGGCTAGTGAGATGTTTTGCAATGAACTTATGAGTAAAGTACAGTATAAGAAAGGAAAATGGAACGAATAAGATAAAGACCTTAATTCTAATACCTTTTTTTTTTTTTTGCATTTGGTTTCAAACTGATTCATTATTATCAGCCCTCTCTCATAATGTCAGAAATCAACCTACAGTATGGCCTTCCCTTCTTTTGCACCCTAGGGTCTGTAATGTGGAATACCTTTGGGAGATCTTTAAAAATGTTTACCTAAAATAATAATTCAGGAAATACTGAAAATATTAGATCTTAAACCCAACCTAATAGCATATAGTATTGTGCAAAATTTGGAGACTCTTTTAGGATCTTGAGATTTCTTTATATTTCACTTCCAAAGAGCCTGACTTTGTATAATTAATATAGTCTGAGGGAATAATTCTCCAGACTTCCTGCAGGACGTTTATGTCTATCATTTCAGTCTAGTCCAGTTTCAGAGGAATGTGTTTTGTTTTTGAAGCCACTTATGAATCATTAAAAAAAAAAAAAAAAAAAAACACCTTAAGACAGAAACCAGTGAGAAACGGATGCAGATGCCGCTGGTGATGAGAGATGATCAGGCCGGTGATTAGTATACTGTATACTGGTGATGCTGAATGCTGAGCGGTTGGAACAGACGAGAGGGGAAATGAGGTTGCTGCTGAGCAAACAACTTTTTAATTTTTATTTAATTTTATTAAACACTTTGGCAGTAAAACATTTGTTAATTATTTCTTTAATTTAATTTACATCACTTAGTTTGATTTAATATAAAGAAATGTATGGTGGCTCAAGACTTTTACGCAGTACTGATAGACATTATAAGGATTCTACAGATAATCTTTATGCTTAAAAATATTACCCATATTAGTAAATGCAATACTTTTTTTTTTTTTTTTTTTTTTACAATTTTTTCAATGCTGAAACATTTTATAGTGCAACATAAGCTATATAAAAAAAGGTCTTAACATGTCTCTCAGTCACTCGTTATCAGTTCATTGCCGACTTTCTTTACTCGCTTTTGTCTCTCATATCAATAAACCGCAACCCAAAGGTCAGCCAGTCATTCTGTTCCTGACCTCGGAAATTATATAATCTATCTAATCTCAGCCGCTATGAAAGGCACATTGACTGGTACCTCGGATCCGTTCTGAGGTCATGAATATGCTATATTTTCCCTTCAGCTGCCCTTGCTCCATAACATCAAAGACATTCTGATCTCATGATGTCATACACACTCCTGCTGCCACAGGTCACGGACAGACATTCTCCGGTTTTGCGGTCATCCGACTAACCCCGTTAGCACCGCCGTGACCTCACAGCACAGACACACACAGTGTGACAGAGCGAAGCTGTCATGTCATGCAAGCAAAGGCACTCCGCACTGTTACTGACAGACATGTGAATAAAGCATTACAGCAGCTGAAAGCATGACACATGCAAACGTTCATGACAGACCGGGTCCCCCTCAGTGCTACAGGGAGATAACAAACAGCTGGCTCATAACCTCACAATAGAACAAATACCAGTGTAATTAAACCGTAGGCCTGGCTAATGAGATGCTTTGCAATGACTCATGACTAAAGTTGTATACTACAGTAAGTATCCTAAAAAGGTCAAGGGGCGTTATAATGTCTTTTTAATGCAAACCTTTTAAAGCTTTTAATGAAGTAATTATTTATTTATTTAACTGAGTCTAGAGAGAAAGTCTAGATATGCATTAGGTCATCGTTTCAGCTCTAAGCATAATGTCTTTATTTATACACAGTCAAGTTACTGCCTTCATTTCATTTCCCCCTTTAGAATTTGTGATGCAGAATATCCCTGAGAAATCTTTAAAAATGTTTACCCAAAATAATAATTTAGGGAAAAAAAAAGTCATGCTCCAGATAACACCTTCATTTATTTATTTATTTATTTATTTTAATGCAACATACAACAGTCATGATTGTATTCAACAAAAACATTAATATATTTATTTAATATAAATATGTTTAAAAGTTTTTTTTATTTATTTAGATATTTATATTTCCTTTTATTTTCCCTAAAGTCATGAAAACCGTTACTGTATATTAAATTAAAAGCATTTCCAAACCACCATTAGACATCTGCTAAGAAGTTAAAACGTGGCTATAAATCATTCTTTGAACAAGATAATACATGCACATAACTTTCACCTAAATTAAAACACAAATATTACAGTAATATAACAGCAATTTTTACGCAAAAGCAAAAATACCAGCGTACTGTAATTAAACCATGGTCCTGGCTAGTGAGATCTTTTGCAATGTATACCACAGTAATGTTACTACAGTAATGTATATGAAAGGAAAATGGAACGAATAAGATAAGGACCAGAAGTCTAGATTTGCATTTGGTTTTAAACTGATCCATTATTGTCAGCTCTAAGCATAATGTCACTTTATTTATCCAAAATTGACCTATGACCTTCATTTCTTTTGCACTCTAGGGTCTGTAATGGGGAATACCTTTGGGAGATCTTTAAAAATGTTTATTCAAAATAAAAATTTAAGAAATACTAAAAATATTATATCTTAAACCCCAACTTTTTTGACTCTTTTGAGATCTTGAGATTTCTTCATATTTCACTTCCAAAGAGCCTGACTTAATTGTATAATTAATGTAGTCTGAGGGAATCATTCTCCAGACTTCCTGCAGGACTTTTATGTATAATTTTAGTCTAGTCCCTCTACCTGAGCAGTTACAGAGGAATGTGTTTTGTTTGTATATTGTGACTTATGAATCAACTATTTGAAAAAAAAAACCCTTAAGACAGAAACCAGTGAGAAACGGATGCAGGTGATGACAGATGATCAGTCTATTTATTTTTTTTTATTGTTTTTTTTTATGCAACATACAACAGCCTTAATTGTATTTGACCAAAACATTAATATTATAATTTCATATAAAAATGTTAAAATATATATTTATTAATTTAGATATTTATATTTCCTTAAAAAAACATAACTTTGCTGTATTTTCTTTTCTTTTAAAAATGGTCATTAATTTAATTTCATTTCATTTAAAATTCAGTGCATTTTATAACATTTTATACATTAATCTTTATTGAATATTCCTACACATGACTAAATTATTAACATAATAATTGAATATTTAAAAAATATTTTATGCTGATATTTCTTTAAAAAATCTAAATTTAAATGACCTAAAATTATAAGTAATACAAATATCTAATGACTAGATTTTAAAGTTTCTTTTTTTTAAAGTTTCTTATATAGTTCTTAAGTTTCTTATATATATATATATATATATATATATATATATATATATATATATATATATATATAAAGTTTAAAAAAATCTAAATTCATAAAATATCTAAAAACTGGATTTTTTTTTAAGTTTCTTATATACAACATCTATATATATATACATATACATGACCACATTTTTGCCACTTCTTTTTTTTTTCTTTTTCTTTTTTTTTTTAGCATTTTTATCCTTGCATTGTTTTTTCTTCCAAGTTAAGGAGGATGATGCCTCCTCAGTACGTCACGGAAAATGATAAAATGTTGTCTGTGATGGAGGAATTCTGTTTTGAACAATGGGAAACAGATCCAAATTTAGAAGTCTGGAGAGTGTCATATAATCGTACAGGTGCTACTGACTAAAGTGTCTTCTGGCTGTCGTTCAGCTATGCAGTAAAACGGCATGTTTTTAGAGAAACCGAAGCATCTACGTGATTTGTAGTACGTCATAATTATTTCAGGAATACAAGTCAGTAATATTGATCAAAGTTTTATATGGCAGACCAGACTGGTCTGGAGCTACTGACAGTGTCAAAAAAAAAAAAAACCTACGCAACAGTTTTTCTTTTTTGTTTTACTTTGATGACTATATGTCATGTTCTCAGAGTTTAACAGTTCTGAATTATAATTTTTTTTTTTTTATAATTTAAAATAACTTTGACAACAGATGGAGGGCGGAACAATGGTTAAGGGTTCAATTGGCACTTCTGTATGTGTGTGTAAAGTTTGTGGGTTTCCTCTGGGTACTCCGGTTTCCTCCCCAAGTCCAAAGACATGCAGATTAGGTTAATTGGCATGTGTGACCTGTAATGGATTGGCACCCTGTCCAGGGTATACCCCGCCTTGTCCCCAAAGTCTCCTGAGACAGGCTAAAGGCCCCCTGCAACCCTGTACAGGATAAGCAGTATGGAAGATGAATGAATGAATGAATGAACAACATTTTGACCGTTTTATATGTTAAAGCAACATGTAAGCAAAATCTTATTCCATTGGTGGCAGGGAGTTTCCATCCATCCATCCATCCATCCATCCATCCATATGATCACATGGTGTTCGTCAGGAAGAAAACAACAACAACAACTGATGTTATTATAGGAAGAGTCAGTTGATATAAGTTACCTGTTTTTGCTTATGTTAGGACTTGCATTTGGTTTACAAGATGACTTGTGGATTACTTATGTACAGTAACAGACCTCCACGGTATTCTGGATATCAGTAGATGTCTACAGTTCATATCAGGCCATAAAAAAAAACAGTTTAAAGAAACAAGAGATTGGTATGATATTTTTTTTTAGAGAATAAAAAAAGAATAACAGGAAAATATAACAAGATGATAGCTCAGTGTACACACACCGTCTAACACTGGGCGTAATGCCACCGTGCCGGCACCTGCAACATCATTATCAACATCAACCAAACCTGAGCCAACTTGATGTGAGAAAGATGGAAGATATGGCGAGTTCAAACTCAGGTTGGCCGACATCATTGACCTGCCAGAGGTGTTTCTTGAACAGGTAATGTGTTTGTGGCATCGGCATCACACCAAGATGATGATGATGATGATGATGTCAAAAGAAGAATACTTTAAATATTTAGATTTTAACATTATACATAGCATTTCAACTTTATTTTGTAAGTGAGAATTGTTTTTTTACATCATAAAAATAAATGTGAATGTAAAATTTATATTAGATTAATAGAAGCTTGATTTGTTTAATCCTATTTGAACAGAACATTCCTTTAGCCTGACTAACCTTTGGTTTCTGAATGTTTGGCATTCCTTTATAAACGTTTGGCGTTTATGAGTTTAGTACCACATTGATTATGGAATTGTTGTTCATGACTGACAACCTAATGTACCAATGTGTGTTCCTTTCACTTGTTTTTTACACCACGGTTTCACTAGTTAAGATACACAATGTAGAGCTGTTATGCAATTCTTTCGCATAAACATGATTAATCACACTTTCTGTGACGCAAGGCTTGATCGATTACGCATTTAATCACTTTGAGATTTCACGGGAAACCATAAAAGTCATAGGTTAAATCAATGTTTAATTGTCCTAATCACAAATCATCAACATGAGAGATTAAAAGAAAAATACACATACCATACTGTAATATACTGGCAATGTACACTATAGAGTATGATCTACATCTATAACTCCTATAATAGACTTTTTAAAATTATTATTATTTATTTATTTTTTGCCATTGCGTGTCTGACCCAATTTCCTGATAAGGTTTACTAGTGCAAAAGATAACACTAGAGTTAACCACATGTGCTGTATTCATGTTGCCCCTAACACACATTATGCAAGTTTTTAAAGATATACGTAGGGAAGTAATAGTTGGTGCCTAAATTTGCAGACTACACTACAAAAAACAAATAATAATAGAATGATCCAAAACTAATGTTTTTTTTTCTATTAATTAAATATTTTTTAAATACTTGACGTCCTACAGAGGCCACAAGCCCATGTTAAACCTGGGCCGGTGCTTAACGTCCTGAGACTGATAACAATAGTCCACGCTTCTTAAAGAGACAGCATGTTTTCCTTACAAAATCATCCAAACATAAAATCATTATGGCATCACTAATTGAGAAATTTCTACACCCAGGGGATTCCAGAACATCCTTATTGTCCTATAATAATAAGGCCCAGTCTGGTCCCTCGGGGTTCCACTTGACCTGTCTTCAACAAAGACACTTAAAGCATCAATGGATGTCTTTTTGCCAGAATTCAGCTGGAAAAATTTATTTCCGTCGGCTGTCCGATCAAGTTAAGTCATTATCATGTTAAGACCAACATCATCACCAAGTACACAATCATACGCTATATATATATATATATATATATATATATATATATATATATATATATATATATAAAATCCTGTTCTTGTTATGTAAGTGATAATGATCTTGTAAACATTAAAAATTAAAAACAAACCGCCTTATTCAGAATTGAACATCCTCCTGGGTCATTCAGGTTTATTTTTGTCAAGGGGAAAAAAAAAAACTTTACAGGGAAGATACAGGAAATGTGTAATCTGTCGATCAGCACACATGCATACTGGTGACCATTTTGGAAACATGTTACGTCAGGTCCAGATGAGGAACTTCACAAGAAATAACGCTTTAAATAATTTGTTTGTGTTTGTGTGTTTACTTGATTCTTGTTGAAATTTTTTTTTAAAGCATTCACCTTTTCATCAGCCTGTCTCAGTCATTTGGGAGAACATTTTATATATTTTTTTTATTTTTTAATATCTGCAATACCTTTATAAAAACTTAAATTGGTTATTTAGTTATGTTTTTTTTTTTTGCATACAACCCTTCAAAAAATAATTTTCACATAGTGAACTTTGGCGTGGCTTCTGAGAACGTTGTGCGATTAAGCTGCTGAGGAATAACTGCGTAATCTATAACGAGACCAGTTAGACTAAAGGAGGTATGTGACTGTAATTAGAGATATGTCAAAAAAAAAAAGAAACAACACTAAAACATGTTTGGAATGTACCCCTCATTGTGCTTCACCGCTTCACTTGACTGGAACGGCAATTTGACCCAAAAGGTATGTTGTGACTTAGCTGTCATTATCATTTCTTCATTGTTAATAGGTAAAATAATCATTTCGGTTCATTCGTTTAAAAGCATTTGGTTATGGCTTAGCATGGTGGTGTCTGTGTTTTTTTTTTGCGGCAGGTTTGATCCAGAGCACATTTTTTAAAATTATTATCATTATTTTTTTACATTTCTACATGACGTTTTATATTACAGTACATTCCATGCCTGTTCTTGGATAAGCGACTAGATGGAGGGACGGATATATAATCAGCATGTTTACTTTAAAGGTATTTGCTTTAAAGAAAACCTATTATGTAAAATTCACTTTTTTTTTATCCTTTTTCCTTCTTTGTTAAATTTTTGTATTAAAACAATCCTATTTTATTTTTCCCCTCTTGTGACATCAGTTAAGAAGATTCCCTTCCCTGGTTTGTTGCTCAGCTCTGCCGCTATTTAGATGGGCACGACTCAAAAGCAGAAGCTCATTACCATAGACACTGAAATGGTGCATTTGAGCGAGGAGTGATCTGCAGAGTTGGGTATAATGCATTACTGTAATCTAATTACTCTTCCTAATAACGCAGTAACGTAACGCGTTACATTTTAAACGCATGTAACACGAGGTGGAAAAAATAGGGAAGGGGAAGGGTTAAAGGAGAAAGGGAGGCTTAAAAAGGGGGGGATTTGTAACGCGGAGAAAGCCCGAAATCCATTAACATTAACCTGGTGGCCTCGTTTCAGGCACCTGCAGAAGGGGAGGATGCCTACGTAGGGAGCCTACAGAGTGAGCAAAGAGCGACAATTGGTTTAACAGTAACAAAGAATCCTATCTTCACAGTTGTATCAGTAATCATTTTTTTTGTTATTTTATTTGGATTATAAAGCAGGATTTAAAAAGTGGTTTGTATTTTTATCTGTCCGTTGTTTAATCATCAAGGCGGAGGTTGTCGATACTTTGCACAGCGGGCCCACACCTTCCAATCATGACCTTAACAATCAAACGTTTTGTTATTCAGTGCCTACAGTAATCATAAACCTGGTCATTCATCAACCTATCTGAGTTTAAGAGAATGATATAAAACATGACCTACTATTTAAAACGAGCGTAAACACGGGCACAGATCTGCAGTGGGATGAAAAAATCCGTGGACTCCACAGAAGAGATTATTTATTATTTTATTAAGTAAAATTCTTCGATATGTTTTCTATTCCTAACTTGCTGTGGTTGCCCATATCTTGAGTTTTTTTTTTTTTTTTTTAACATCTGGGCCAGTAGAGCACCCCTCTCCCTCCTGCTTCCTGCTCTGCGGCGGCGCTACGTCTTACAGACACAACACAAACAAAGCCTACTCCTACACACCCGCTTGATGTGTGGACACATGTGTGCGAGTGTGTAGGACGCATGCCAGTGAAGGCTTAATGTGCTAGTAGAGCACTGTGACTGATAACGTTGTTTGGCACTTGTTGGGTTTAACCTTGTGAGAAAAAAACAAGCGTATATACAGTAGGTGTATTTTTAAAATGCAGAATTAACACAAGTAAACGTATTTACTATGCTTACTACATGAATAACATTACAGAAGAATTTTTGCATGCCTGTAAAGAAAGCAACGTATTACATATCAGATTAAAAAAATAAATAAACATAACCAATAAAGGTAATGAAAGTAAATAAAGTTCCCAGTGACATAAAGAAAGCGACATATTACATGACAGACCAGTGGAAACAAACCAAAAATAATAATTCCTAATGTATGATAAAAGATGACAAATTTACGAGAAAAACCCATAATCTCCAGCACCTCCAGTAAAACCTAACAGCTGTTTTATTTACAGTACTGTGCAAAACATTTCTACATAAAAGAAACTTCTATAAAAAGCACTAAGTCATAACATAAACAATAAACAGTCAATATTTGGTGTGAAAACTCTTTGCTTGAACATTAGCGGTAATGTTAGACACAGATTTGCGCAGTTTTCTAAGTAAAACAGCTGTTAGGTTTTACTGAGCGTGCTGGAGAAAATGAGTTTTTCTGGTAAATTTGTCATACTTGCTCCTTTCTACATACTGTACTGTACATTAGGGATTTTTTTTTTCATCTGAAAACTGGTTTGTCATGTAACATGTCACAGGTATGTAAGTATTCTTCTTTAATGTTATCCATTTATTCGTTTTATTATGCGTGTTTATGGGGAATAGGGAATTGTCCTCTTATACTGTACATACTGTAATAATGCAGACATAATAACTTTGTACTGTATAACAAAAATTGTGCTACAGATTCTACAGACTGTACACCTAAGACTTTGGCACAGTACTGTATCTGTCATCAAAGTGCATATATCTACTGAATACACCCTCCTTGTGCATGCAATTACCTATAGTAATCAGATAATCAAAATCCAATTCAAAAGGTAATTGCCACGTACACAACCATACACAGTATGATATGCAGTGGAATGCTTACATGAATGCTTTTGGCCTAAATATGGGAAGATACAATAGAACAGAAATTACTGCAATAAATGAAAAAAAAAAAGCATTAAGTAAAAAAAAATTTTTTTTTTATTTGGGCTGAATGTATAAATTGTAGTTAAAATAGAATATTATAAATATATAAATTGGACAGGATATGCGTAATGTGCAATATAAATAGGTGTAAGGATACGATGCATGGATATGATGGATAATCATGAAGCAGCAATGAATACACCGTGTAAAATCATGTGCATACAGAGAAATAGTCATATTAAACAAACATCGCAATGCTTTACGTAAAAATGTATTCCTGTGACAGACTGTAGCTTGGATGGTGTGCTGGTTAAAGGATTTTACAATCTTTGCAAAATGTATATAAAGTATTAAAGTTAAATATAATGTACATTTTAAAATAAAAGTAAATTTAAATACAATTTAGCAAAAAACGCATTTAATTTCTGTATTTCTAGAAAGTTCATAAAATTTACAGAAAAATGTTTTTACAAGATTCTTCACATATTTGAAGTACACTATTTATAGCCTTAGGTTTTGTCATCACATGTATGTGTGTGTGTGTGTGTGTGTGTTTTACATCTTCAAAACAGGAGAATCCAGCCCTTCTCTATTTACGTTTCTATTTACAGGCCATTTCACTATTTCCATGGCCTTTCCGTGACTTTCAACGCACTGAGAATTCCAAGTCTGTTCCAAACATTATCTCACACGCCCATTATTCACGTTCGAGCAGCGCTCTGCCTGTAGTTAATTCCAAAAACTCCCAAGTCATTCACTTTCAAAAAGCTCATAAGCCAAAGTCATCACAGAAAACAGAATCCACTCCCTGGTGTAGCATTGTGTCTAATGTTGACGACTTTCGATAGCGTGAATGCTTTGGCTCGCACTTCAGGCCTGTGGCTGGTTACGGCTTGTCCGGACAATATTCTCAGTCCTTCCACTGATTTGGGGCAGACGTGCCAGCGTACATTCACATACAGGGCTCTTCCCCTGGTACGAGATCGGCATCTCCTCCGGGTCTGAATACAAAATTAAGACTGAGATACGCATCACGGTATAGGACTTGGGACATACTGTTTACAGAGCAACCTGAGAACGGTTTATTCCATGTCTCTAGTCGTGTAGAGGGAAAGAATTTAGTTGTGGGGGTTTTTATCGCATGTACGTGTGCAGTAACACAACAGTACGTGCACACGAGCGACTGAGATCTGTATCTCAAGACATTCTCAAATGTGTCCCCATGACCCCGGGCAGACTTTACTTAAACGCTGATTCGTATACACTGCGCTCGTGTCGCTATTGAAGACCGCATTGCAGGTGTCAGCAGTTTTTCATGATTTACGCTAAACTGCTTAGCAGAATACCCTTGAGAAGTAATAGCGAGCCACGTTACAAATCCAATACAAACATTTTTGAAAAATACTTTTAGCAAGACGCAGTTATAATTACAGTACATAGCACTTAAAACCTAGAACGTTTTAGCTTTTTTGTTGTTGTTATATTTATATATATTAAATGCAGTACTCTATAGATCGACATACTCTTATTTTCAGGAGAACCCATGCAATTTTTTTTTTATTGTCATTGACCTAAGCTGTGTTGCCAGCAAAGATCATGTGCTGCTTGGGTTTTAATTACTTGCATCATCAAAAAGCAACATCATTTATTATCCTTTGCTAACTCTAGTTAGCTAGTTTTGTTCTATCTACACGGGTAGCACACTGACATTAGGCCAAAATCAGCCAACCCATTGGCACAACATAAGGTGTTAAAATTTTGCCCAAATTTTGGTCAACAGAACCAACAGATTTTGCGCCCCGTTGCCACTGGATGCTTCTCTGGAAATGTCTACTGTCTAGCAGTGTTCTATTGATGGTACAGATGTTAAGTAAGGTGTTGCTTTGTCAATTTTTGGCCAGAATTGTGTGAATATTGGTAAGGTCGATTACTTCATCAATACTGCTGAAGCCTGTATCCAGGACCTGGAGCCTATTCCAGAAAACTTAGGGCACAAAGCAGGGTTCACCTTACATTTAAATTTAGGCATTTGGCAGACACTCTTATCCAGAGCAACTTACATTTTTATCTCATTACACATCTGAGCAGTTGAGGGTTAAGGGCCTTGCTCAAGAGCCCAACAGTGGCAACTTGGTGGTCGTGGGGTTTGAACCCGGGATCTTCCGAGCCGTAGTCCCATGCCTTAACCACCGAGCTACCCCTGGCCCACCTTGAAAAGGGGGCCAATTCATCGCAGGGCACACACACACACTATGGGCAATTTGGGAACGGCAGTTAGCCTAATCTGCATGTCTTTGGATTATGGGAGAAAACCGGAGTACCCTAAGAAAACCCACCTAGCGCAGGAAGGCGGGAATCAAACCTGGATCCTGGAGGTGCAAGGCAACAGTGCTAACCACTAATCCACTGTGCGGCCTAATGTTGTTGGCATGGCATGGTATAAAAAATGTTTTTTTCTCCAACCCAGGTTTCATCTATAGAACATGGCAAGATATCCATCTAAAATAGATGGATGATAAATAATTTTACTACCTGGTTAACTAGTACTTGTTTTATTCCTTTACTTAACAAAAAAAGAGTAGATAGCTTTTTAAAAAAGCTATTCTTTGTTTGGTTCTAGTTAGCTAGTTTTGTTTAGGAGACTTGGTTAGGAAAAAAGGACACTGAGTATACAGTACATCAGCCACTCCATTGGCGCCAAACATTCCCAGTCAGCATCATTTTGTCCATTAGTTAACCATTAGGCCACGAGAACTGTCAGTCACTTTTAAAGCCTCAGTGCTGTTGGTTGTTGTGAAATGACCCCCTTTGCCATTGTAGCCTCAAATGTGGCCCCATCACTGGTGCTTGCATTTGGTAAATGTTGGTACTGTAAGGTTGTAATGGTTGTTGTGTAATACTTTTTACTCAAGCTCGGCCCAATGTCTACAGGGAAGCCCAACAAGCTGTAGCAACCCCAAATTGATGTTGGGTCAATATCAGGTCAACGCTTGGTCAGCTAGACTGAAAACCTACATGTTAACACCGTACAATACATTTAATTACAAACTTCAGTATGGTATTTTGGATGAACCGTTTTTTTGACTAAACACAATATACACCCTCTGACTCACCTTCTCAGAAACAGCCATCGTGTTCCCTCAACAGGGAGGAATGGAAGAATGTTTTGCATAAAGACATTTAAGCTGTGATGAGAGATCCGTTAACTTATTTGTCCTTAAGGGTGTCTGGCTTTTAGACACACGCACATGCGCGCGCGCACACACATACACACACACACGCACACACACACACACATACAGCATTCCTAACAAACAAAACCAGGAAGGGAAGGAATGTTCAGATATGAGGCTCTTACTGTAATCTGCCTACTGAGCTACTGAGCTTGCAGACTGAACCGAATCAGACTGGAGCAAAACAACATCAAATATGACCTCTCTCTCTCAACATCTCCCTACCAACCGCAACACACCACACACACACACACACACCTTTTGTATTGCTAGCTCTCTATGAGCGCTGTCCATTGTTATGTGTATAATTGTAGGAAAAAACCTACTTACAATGTTTTATATTAATCAAGATCATGCATATAGCCATTAACCGTATGATATATAGATTTCTTGCTAACTTGTATAGATAGATAGATAGATAGATAGATACTGAACATGCTTTGCATTAAATATTATCAGTTTATTACTTTACTATAGGTTTATATTGCTATAAGAGTAGTGGTTTGCCAGGGTGCCGTTGTTGGGCCCTTGAGCAAGGCCCTTAACTCTGTCTGCTCCAGGGGCCCCATATACGTAAATACTGACCCTGCACTTTGACCCCTGCCTACTAACCAAGTTGGGATATGCGAAGGATAAAGATTTTCACTGTGCATTGTCACTAGTCAAACCTCATTACCTCATTTCAACCAAATGAGGACTTTTTTTCCTGTTGAGTCTGGTTCCTCTCAAGGTTTCTTCATATTGACATGTTGTTGTTTTTTTCACAGACTTTGCAGAGGTGTAGGGACAGTGCAGGCTGGGTAGAGTTTTAGGACATCTAGGGAAACAAACATGAATAGTTAAAGGAAAGTCAAATCTCAAAGTGGTAAAATTCCCCCAAATCTCAACACCAGGAACCCTGGTGACGGACCTGTTGGAATTCGAAGCTCCTTTTCTATGCTTTTTCAACAAAAAAAAAAGGACAAAAACAGGACAAAGAAGACAAACATGAGGCAAAACTGTGGAAAGTGATGGAGATGATCTTATAACAAGACTATGTCGCAAAGTAATGTTACACTAGACTAACATCGTCTATTACTGTATTTTGGCAAGCAAGCAGCTAGCTTGGCGCTGGAGCCGTGAACCTTTGGGATAAATTGTAACACTAACTGTGCACGAGGTCTACTGACCCCAAATACCTGACGTCATTAATGCTCTCGAGGCTGAATGAGAGCAAAGCCTCAAATATATTGTAATGCCTTACTAGAAGAGCAAACCCTGCTATAGGAGCTAAGGGGAATAAATCTGGATTGGGATGTTTACTGTATAGCAATGCACTATACTGTGTTGTATGATTGCTTGTGATTGCTTGGTGTTGACATCCTTTTGATCATATAGTGGTATAGCCATAGTGATATAACACTCTAACTTGGAAGCTTGATTTAGCTTTACTACCCTCTCACTCACTCACTCATCGTCTATACCGCTTTATCCTGGAAACGGGGTCGCAGGGGGCCTGGAGCCCATCCCAGGAGACTTAGGATACAAAGCAGAGGAAATACATGGAGAACATGCAAACTCCATGCATACAGACCTGAGGTGGGATTCGAACCCAGACCCTGGAGGTGCAAGGTGCTAATGTAAAACTGCCAGGCTGGATACAGTAGGTTGTAACGTCCTAACACATTCTGTTAAAGATTATTATTATTATTATTATTAATATTATCAATATCATTGTTTAATGGGCTTTTCAAATGTAAAGATGAACTAATCCAACATCAACTGTGGATGGTGTAGCAAAGGGGGAACTGAAATTTCTATGAATCTTTCAATCTTTACTCTCTATTAATATTTAGCAATTTCTTGGCACAAACAGATCACGGCAAAGTACACACACACAGCCTCACACTCACACTTGTACAAAAAAAAAAAAGTTCAAAAGAAGTACATGTTCTCGTTTAGCCGTGACTAGGCTTATTTTTGCGAAATTTGGCACCCTTAGATCAAAGAATCCAGGAATGCATGCAGGGTACAAAAAGCAAAACAAAAAAACAATGAATATAACAAAGCAAGCAGTGTTTTGACAGCCCCAGTGATTAAGCAAGGCTTAATCAGTTTCCATGCTCTCCATATCACTTCCTCTTAACCAGCGGAGACTCGGCTGTATTTTTCCAATGTTTTTCCCTTTCCTACTGTTAAGCGAGACTGCAGGAATGCGAAAGGAATGTGCAAAGTAGCATCCTGTTTTTATTTTTTCTTTTTTACACTTGTCAGCTATTAACACTCTGAAGAAGAACAGACAAGGAACTCGCCAGACCCGAGTGACATCACGGAGCAGATGGAAGGGAAGACTTTCAAAGCAGGTGCATCTACAGTACAATGCATTCCGCCATAATCTCATCAGCGTAAGCAGACCTAGACGAAAACCATATTGGATCTGTTTTGTTATTTTGGGAACAGCATGACATCATCAGGTTATGGTGCTATACAGTATGTAGTCCGTCCATCCTGTCAAGTGGATATCGTTAAGTGATGGATGGCTGCAGTGACCTATGGCTTCCTCATTGCTCAACCAACCATTCCAATGTCAACCAGGTTTACATACATTGTGGGTTTGAATCCCCAGTGCTACTGTAGCTCAGACAAGCTGCCTCTTAGCATTCTGCCAGAGCTGACCTATCATCTCTTATACATAATAAGAAACATGATTGTATAGTACATGTAACCATGAAGACTATATGTCACCATGGCAATAGTCACTTTCACAATTACTCCAATCTATGAGAGGTACTCAAGTTAAACTGGGACAAGTGATCGTGCAGAATAAAAGAATACAACTGAGAGTATTGAGTTGCTGAGAGTAGCTGATGCTACATTAATGGGGGTCAGGGGTAGCTTAGTGGTTAAGGAATTGGACTACTGACCGGAGGGTCCCCAGCACCACCAAGTTGACACTGTTGGGCCCTTGAGCGAGGCTCTTAACCTTCACTAGTGCTTGGATACCATTGAGGTACTCTGTATGCTGAAGCTATGATCGGATTGCCTGCTTCACGTCTGAAACACCGGCCTCCCAGGAACTCCTGTAAAGGCTCAAACATGTGGAGCGAGGTCAGGACTGTATGAGAAATGTGGTAATTAACTCCCAGCCGAGTTTCTGTAACGCGCAAGTGGTGCTGGTGAATGATTGCGTGTACAGTTCCCACGGACAGATTCGTCTCTTTTCTTTGGCTGAATGTAAAAAAAATTACTGCAATGTGCTCCGAGTCACCGTACCGTGCTTGTGTAAAAAATTTCAGCACAAGTCTCGGTTTAACTCGAACGCCCCTCCGATTCCAATTTGGTAAATCGGTTTCTAGGATGCTCATATTCGCATACTCATTTCGTCCTTGCTGATTCACGATGGTGTCGCAAGGTACACCTTTGTGCACATCACATCCCAGACTAGATAAGATACTGCAGCTCTCTGTCTCAACAGCAATGATGATGATTCAGCGTTCAGGCTCACAGCTCACACACACTCACACACTACAGGCAGGGGTTTAAGAGGTGAGAGAAAAGTCAAGAATCAGAACCTAAGTAAAAAGACTTGAAGCTTGGAGACCCTGGAGCTGTCACGTGACACTGTATCATATAAATCCATAAATCATCATTGAGTTGATTATTAGACCATGTATAATGCGTTTCATCTTTTCAGACAGCTCGTTTTGACATGTTTTGTGGCCTAGAGCTGCCTAGATTCACAGAAACGTCTTTGACTGACAAGGCAGGCGACACACCAAACCCCTTTTTCTGAAGCCGGCAGATAAACACCTAGAGTGCTTTGTAAAAAAAAAAAAAAAAAAAACATTTTATGATTTGGTTTAATACTTGAAAAAGATCCTATTACTCTAAAATTTTATTTCCTTCCTGGAAATCAAATCAGAAGTGAGAAGCTTTCAAATCAGGTGAGGCCATGGAATGAGAAGGTGTGTCCAAACTTTTGACTGGTACTGTACATGAATACATAAAAAAACAAAGGAAACCATGTTTTAAAGAGGATTCGCTTGGTGATCAAAAAAAAAAAAAGAGTATAAGGAGACTTTAAGATTCTGGCGCCAGTGCACTTAAAAGTGTATAAAGGATGTCTAAAGTTAGATTTGGACCTTTGAGCATCCTTTGTGCATTTTTTTCTCTTTTTTTTTTTTGCGCTGAGAAGCTGAGACTAGAGCATTGCCACGTCTCTGAGCTTCAGAAATGGTTTAATATTTACCGTCAGTCTACTTGGGCTCTGGTACTATAGATCACAATGTAACCATCTAAGGTTCTCACTATATGTAGAAGTGTGAGAATTATAGCTGTGTGTTATTGGATCTGTTATGCGCCATGGTGGTGTAGCACTGTCAAGGGTTCGAATCTGACCTTGAGGTCTGTGTGCATGTATGTTCTCCATGTGCTTGGTGGGTTTTTCCTCCTATATTCCCAAGACATGCAGGTTAAGCTAATGGGTGTTCCCATATACATATATACAGTATGTGTGTGTGTGTATATACTGTACTGTATATATACATAGCAAGGAGGAACCTAGCATGGCTGGTTCGGTCATAATCTAATCCGTCACAATACACAAGTTGGTAAAAAGCTTTCATCACTGGCTTAAAGGGCAAATGTTGATCTTTCTGCCATTCAAAACAAGTTAAAGACAAATTCTTTATGATTATTATGTTATTAATTGAGCTGATTTGAGCTGAAGAATTTTAAGGGGACTTGCCAAACCCATAACAGCTGTTACTTGGTAGAAATGTGTCATCAGAATGAATTAACACTTATTATTAATATGTAATAGAACATACTGTGTACACAATACAAGATCACTGATATGATAATGATAAGTACTCTTAATATATGGTATTTCATATTTGCATTCTGGACTGCTTTAAAGTATGCTGTGTGCAGGTTTAACATGCTGTTGATCATCACTTGAATTTGTCTAGGGGTCGATGGATGTGGTAGCGCAGGCCGTCGCATTTACACTTAGGCATTTGGCAGACGCCCTTATCCAGAGCGACTTACATTTTTATGTTATTACTGTATATATCTGAGCAGTTGAGGGTTAAGGGCCTTGTGCAAGAGCCCATGATTGGCAACTTGGTGCTTGTGGGGTTTGAACCTGGGACCTTCCGAACCGTAGTAACCCTGAACCGTCATTGGAAGTATTCTTGAATTTTTGTTGGTATGTTATAAAATATGCTTCATATTTGTAATATATTTAAATAAACAAAATAATTGTTAAAAAAATATATATAATTATATAATTGATATAATTTAATAAAGTATGTTTCTGGATTGTTTTATTGTAAATAAATCAAATGTAAGTGGTATTGAGTGGTAGAAGGGCACATACTGTATAAATGTATTATTATTATGATGATTACTATTATTATTATTATTATTTTGTTATTGTAATTTCCCTTACAGATGTATGATGTCATTTATTTGCTTTTATCAAAGTATGTAATAGCCTTAACCAAATGGAACACAAGTGATGCAACACAAGAGATTTCAATTCAAATAATTTATTTGAGATACAAAAAAAAAAAGTCCGTCTGATATACAAATGAGGTACAAAATATAAATAAGACAGCTGAATAAATTAAATAAATAACATTTTGTTTTTGTCTAAGTATGCTACTTTACAACATGATGATATAGGCCCTGAAGGCAGTGAAATTCAACAACGTTCAAGTATCTGGGGTCAAGCTGAAGGCTGAAAACGGCCTTTCCCTTGATAGAGAAGAAGTAACAGCAGTTCTTGTTGACACTGCACCGAGTTGTTCGGCGTGCCACACACACACACACACACACACACACAGAAGACGAACATCAAGCCAAGCCATAAGAAGTAGTTAAGAGGTTTCCCATTAAACACATTCCACTGAAGCCCAGTGCTTGTTTTTTATGGGGAATTACAAGGACATTAGTTGGTCTGTTGTATTGCAGGAAAAAACAATTAGTGCAGTTTTTTTGGCAAGCGCCGAGCCATTGAAACTCGTTTGCACATGTAACTGAAAACACGCAACAGTAACCATGTTAATAATATTTCCGCGTTCAAAATGAGGGCAAGGGGAAAAAAAAAGGAAAAAGAAAAAAAAAATCCCTGTGAGAGCTGAGCGATCGATCCTTTTCATAAAACTGTTAATATATATATATATATATATAACGTCCCACCAGCGGAGTGAGATAAGACAGCATAGCAACCTTTGCCCTTTTTTTTTTATCACAGAGCAGAAACAAAAGCATGAACTCAGTGTTTATGACGGCGTCCTACATCAGTCCAGCGAGGGCCCGAATCCAGAATCCAGAGAGGTATTTCAGATTTTCAAGAGAAATGAAAAAAGTCGCGCATGAAACTCTGATACAGAGAAGTGCACCTGAAATGGACAGAAGAACAGAATGTCCAAAAAAAAAAAAAAAAGAAAAGAAAAGGATAAAAAATAGACCTATCAGACACATCAGTGTTATATTTAACCTTTCATAGCATAGCAATATTGCACAAATTGTTGTTGGTTTTTTTTTTTTGTGTTTTGTTTTTTAATATATATATATATATATATATATATATATATATATATATATATATATATATATTTATATAAGTGCCTTATTTGTAAGGCTAGAATTGAACGCTTTCATTTGATAGTCCCACATGTTTTTTTTTTTGGCTTAACATTCCTTCCTTTGAAAAGGCCACCACTTCACAGGTGTTCAAGGTGCTCCGTTCCTCCTTTAGTAACAACACAAGGCACGCTTGTGCTCCAACCAGCATTTTCAGACATTCCACCGCTTCCCTGATCCGTGATGTTTTTGTGTATCAATTATGGCCCTGAACGCTTGAAGTCTTTTCCCCTTAAGACTGTCAGTATTTAGAATAGATGAATTATTAGCCCTTCCAGAATTGTGTCTTCCGTCCTTCCAGCTCCAGTCACACAGCAGAAGAGATTCCTCTCAACCTTCTTACCCAGGAATGGGAAGATTTAGATTTGATCCTTTTGCTCTGCATCATCTTCTACTTCTTTGTTCTTCTTTGTTGTTGTTTTTTTGACAGCTTCAAGATTTGTTGGTCTTGATCAGCTTGGAACGCTCTGCCGCGACGAGATTAGCCTTCGCGACTTGCCTACGGTTGAAAAAAAAATTGGACACCTGGTTACCACCCATTGTGCACACACATGCGCGTATTCAAACATATACTGTTGTGTATTAAGTATGCAGGAAGGTTTCTTACCTGAAATATCTAAGCAGGCCTTTGTCGGCTTTGTTGACGCGTCGCACGTCAGGATCGAGCGGACTCACGACGACGAGGCTTGGGTCCATCGAGCTGTGGGCGGAAAAAAACAAAAAACATACCATAAAACATACAGTACAGTATCGCAGCCTCACATGTTGAAGCATTACGATCTAATTAGCTCGAAATTTCTGAGCAAATAACATTCCCCATCTCCGCCTCTTCACCCTGCAGCAAACATTGCGGAGCGTGTCGTTTTCGAGATAGACGTCAGTAAGAAAACAAAAAGGGTGGAGGCGCTAAGTAACCCGGCGACTTCAAGAATGTTTAACAGTCCAGCGCAGGTAAAAAAGAGCTTCTAATAATAACCTCGTGACTCATAGCCCTGCATGACTCATTATAAATCCAGCCAGTGAAGGTTAGTCCCAGTCAAGTAAACAGCTATACCTTATCACGGCGCATCTCTTTTTTTTAACCTTTTTAAGTAGAGTTTACCCTGATCTGTTCTCGTTCCGCGTGATCGCCGTCGGTATGCAGGAAAGAAAAGTCTATCACCTTTGATCTGGAGTCTATTTTCTTCGATTTACACAAGAGACAAGGTTTAGACTGTGCTCACCTGGTGTGGCAGAACGTGGAACAGGTGGAATCGTTAGCGCTGGCGCATTCGCAGCGGCCCGTGGAGCGCCGCCGGCGGGACAGAGGACTTCCGAGGCCGTATGGGGTGATCTTACTGCAAGAGAAAGAAAGAGAGAGAGAGAGGGATGAAGATACGTATGAGCTTTGATATGAACTGTTCGGCATGGTGCTGAGATCACACAAGCTGTAATAAGATTCGTCCTCCTTACCTAGGTGTGTTGACCCAGATTATGTCCAAGTGGCAAAAGTAGATGCATTCCTTATCCATCCAGTTACTGCAGGAGCAGCGTTTGGTGCGAACCCTGGCGGCCGAAGAGGACGAGCTCTGGGATTCCGATGGCTGGGAGAGTGGTAGTCCGAATCCTGAAACCAGATCACATTAAAAGTGAATACGTTGCATATATGTTTAATGATTTTAGCATGTAACTATATATATATACAGTATAGAGAGATGACAAGCCCAGCATTGTTGTTCTGTCTGTATTAATCATATTAAAAAGCAAACATCTATAAACTGTCAATCAATCTCAGACAGTGTAAATATGCCCAGCTAAGTACAATGCCATCCATTCAGATATGGAACGCTTATCAGTTAAGATAGAAAAGCAATGATACAATACCCTTATTGTCTCTAATACGCACTATAAAGATTGTGTTGTTTCTCATCGCTGCAACAATAACACAGCTACGGAATTTTGTCTATCAAATTCTGCATGCAAGCCGGACAATTTCCAAAAGCATATCACATCTAGTTTCTTAAAAACTCCTATATGAATATATTTTTATATTGCAAAACAAAAAAAAAACATTCAATGCATGCCTAGCGTAATAAGTGTGCAAGTGTGCATTTGCATCCTCCACCAAAGCATAAGAGAAAGCAAAACTTACCTTCTTCAACAAGGACGGAGAATGTGGCAAAGATCAGCAGAAGAGTGTGCAGTGAGAGATCCATTGTGAAAAAAAAGTGTCAAACACCAAAGTTTTTTAGATCCACAGAAAAGCAAGTCTCGTGCACAAGTTCACTGAGTGTTAAGCTCTTAGTGCTCTTGCTAGAGACAATGACAGGTGCTCATTCGTAGCTCAGACTCCCGGCCTGCCTCTTATATAGCAGAGAGTTGGTGCCACACCTCCAGTTTTTTTTTTTTTCACCACCAACACATGGAGGCTGTTACACAATGAGTCGCCTCCTCGCATTCTCCAGGGGATCATCGGTTAGGCATGGAAAACTGGAGAGGAAAAAAAAAAGAGAGAGAGAGTAAAAAAAAAAATTAAGGAGTGGAGAAGCTGAGATGGTCCTGCTTTGACTACTATTGTGAGATGTTAGATATCACTGTCAGGGTGTGATATGAAACCTTTCCTGCCTTTTTACCTGAGGGAATCTCCATTATTATATGGAAAAAAGAAACGAGTCAAGGTGGTGTTTAATGACTTCTTTACACACAAGTTTTATTTTTTTGAAGGTGTACAGTAGGTGTGCTCTTTTTCTTTGTTTGATAAATATGTACAGTAATAACTAATGTACATGCATAATACTATATATATATATTCTATTATAAAAATAATATTATTAAAAAGTAAAAAGTATAATTCTGGTACAAACTATTGATTTTATTTTATTTTTATTTTTTATATGCCACAGTAGATAATAATATAATACCTTATTAAAGTGATTAAATAGTAATATATACATTTACGTCCATATGTTTTCACACGAAATTTACTTTAGTAAAATTTATTTTTTACATTATTTTATATGTAAAAGCGACTGTACATGAAAGATGGCAATAATTTTTTTATATTAGTACAATTTTTATATGAAAGACTGTACACAATATACAGTAGTTAACTTACAGTATATATATATATATATATATATATATATATATATATATATATATATATATATATATATAAGGGAATAAAAACACTATAAATTATACATTACAAACAGTCTAAGCATAAATTATCATAAATCTTATTAGACTTTGGACTGTTTTTCTACTACGTTTTATTGAGTCATTTGTGATAATTATAATTTAGATGCTGCTTTGTACTTGCAATGTTTAAATACTCTAAATGTCATTTACTCATGCTTAATAGTGAATATTGTAAGAACAATTTAATTATCATTACCAGGCCTAATAAAGGCAATTATTGATCATTTTTACACTGTACTGTATACTGTATATTTCAGCTAGAACTAAAGGTGAAAGATAGTGTTAAAGTAAAAAAAAAAAAAAAAACTAAATCTCTCAATTAACTCCATATACAGCATGTTTTTTTTTTCATGCTACTTTAAACATGGTGTATTTCATTTTGTACATGTGTATCTTTCTTATACCTACAGTACTGTATATCTATTGTCCCCTTTTTTTAAATTATTCCGATTGCTTCGTTAGGCTTTTTAACGTCACTCATCTGTAAATAAATAAATAAATAAATAAATAAAATAAATTCTCCATATGAAGAAATACAAATCTCACACGATGGAATTAAATTTCACAATTTCACATGATGGACCTAAAAACTATTTAAGCTATTCGTGAGGGACGTGCCGTCTCAGTTTATTTATTTATTTTTGCATACTTTCCCAGCAGTTAATGCAAATCGTCTGGATCATCATCATCATCATCATCATCATCCATTACTTTAGGTCTTTACACTATCAGGTCCCATTGCTAAGCTGTAATGAATGGAATTCAACAATGGATATCTGATAATAAATGGCACTGGGTAGAATATGCAAATGTAAATAAAGATAGAAAATGTGGAACAGGAAATGAACTCTGGGATATTTTGCATGAAGGATTTTGGTAATTGACCTCTTAGAATGATACCTCTACATTCACTTTCCTCTATCTCCTTATCTATCTATCTATCTATCTATCTATCTATATATATATATATATATATATATATATATATATATATATATATATATATATATTGTCTGCAGAAGTAATAACTGTATATTAGTTATAGTTTATCTATTTTATTATAGTCATCTAATGAATGTCAGGATGACTGATGTGATGTTAGAGTTGCTATGGGATGAAAAACAATGTCCCGTTTGAAACAAAAGGGGGCAGAAATGCCTCCGAGGAGCGTACAGTCTTTGCAAGGGGCAGGAAATGCCAGAGACACGTCACCATCCATTAAACAATGGCATCAACGAAACTATTTGTCACATTAAAAAAAAAAAATGGATAAACAAAAAAAGGCCAAATCTTAAGCAAATATTTTTCTGGTGCCACAGAACGGGCAGACTGTAAACACTCGTCTGTCTGGGAAAAGTCCAGAATTTCAGATAAGGCAATACACTTACATTACATTGCATTACATGCATACATACATACAGACATACATGCATACTTGTAATTCTGTAAATATTAAATGCACGTTAAATGCAGGAGGTATGATCTTCGTCATCACATGTTCAGCTGACGTTAATCGAAACTATTCGGCTGACCTCATAAATAGTTAACTATTTGCAAAGGAGACCCGCATGGCAGCGCTTGCCTATCTAGCGTCTGTCTCTGTTTTGTCTCTCTCTCATTCTCTGTTTCATTCAGTCTCTTCCTGCAGTCACACTGCAAAAATGCAACTTTATCCATTTCCTGTTCTGGATGGCTCGGCAACATGCCGCGCGGTGTGTGTCAACAGGCTCGCACAGTTAAATGACTTTATGGAATTCCTTAGGTGGCCCGCTGGCATGCAAGACTTTGATACTTTTCCCTTTCCTACTGATAATCTCTGACCAAAACAGGTCAACAAAAACAGAGGAAGTCGATATGCAATGTTTTATTAATGGTGATTAATTAGACAGCAATGATGTTATAAAAAAGCACTTAATTTTTTGTACAGTGTTTTTTTTTTTGGGATACAGTCTTCCAGCCAAATTGATCAGTATCAGAGTTTCTTATCCACTTAGGAGAAAGTCCGCTTGCCAGCTGATGCAATAATACAGTTGCAACTGAAAAAAAAAAAAAAAAAAGAAAAGAAAATAAACTATAAGATATATAAAGGGCACACCCTTACAACACAATTGCACTACCTTTATCTGTGTATATTGCTCCAAATAATCATATCAGTACCTATAGCATTACTCAGCTTTAAACTGGAACTAGGCATGACCTACTGTACTGCAAACTTTATAGTCTTTCTTCTCTCTTTCTTATTTTCTTAATTACAGTACACACTTTCTATGGAAATCACTAAAATATATACAGTATCCGTAATGCCAACCCTGTTAGAATGTTCCATGGATTCTGGCTCTGAACGTTCCATAATTTCAGCTACATCAGTCATCACACCAGTTCATAAAAGGTCTAAGCAATGAGAAATTAGTTTTTTTCTTTTGTTTTTTTCTTAAATCCTGCACATCCAATGATTATTTACATTTAATTACCTTCCAAAAAAAAAATCAGCATAGTGGCCAGTATATGTTACATAAAAAAAAAAAAACACGTTACTTCTACAATATAGAGTATATCTCATCAGCTTTGACATTAACACCTTGCATTAACATTAATTGTTAGTTATATACCAGTAAACTGGTCATAGGATCACGGGCACCCAAGGCCTCACCCTTGCCCACTGGGACCAAACACCAGCCGGTTCAATCCGATCCCACAATAAACCTAATGGTTGATAGGCACCAGAACACCCAGTGCACCACAGCCTGCTGCAGGAAACGTGCCCAAGGTACAGTACATGTTAGGTGTTTTCCATGTCTTTTTCCAACACATGCATTGTGCATGAGTACAGTACTGTATGTGCTGAATAATTTCAAGTTCAGGCAAAAATCTGTAGTTATCCAAGTCCCTACTCGATGTTGATGACTCCACGCATCTTGCATTAGCTTGTTACTGTACCAGTATATAGTAAAACATGTGACTGTTCTTCAATATCAATGGTTTTCTCAAAGGTTTCTGGTTTTAATCCTCTGTTCAAAAACATGGTTGTGCAAAAGTGCCCCTTGGTGGATACCCAGTGGTACTGATATATCATCTGGATCCACTGCATGAATGAATAATTAAATGAACCAAGGCTATGGAGCTCAGGAGCAGAATCAGAATCCTGTCCCTGGAGTTTTAGTTTCATTGTCTGGTAATTCAACTCTGACGGAAGTGCTTGTAAAAGGTGTGGGTGAGAGAGGTCAGAAATAATCTCGTGAATGTGTATCTGATAAGAAATGCCACTGCATAAAGTATTCAAATACCTAAATGTGGAGTCAGGCGTTTAGTCTCAGGCAGAGGTGGAAAGTACTTACCGTATGTAAATTCAGTCCCAGGCTCCTGAGATCCACGTCAACACTGGCCGGAATAAAACCAGTCAAAATAAATAAACATACCTTTTATACACCTTGATTATGTAAAATCCTTCGCAAAAACAAAACAAAAAGAAATACTTTCAAGACCACATCCAGATACTGTTGTAGAGTATTTTGGAACGGCAGAATTACCCCTACCAATACTTGAGCACCAATACTTGTTCATTATCTTCAGAGTATACAGATTCAACCAGCTAAGGCATTCTGGCATTTTATTGGCTGGAAACGAGTATGCTTTCGAAATGTTTTCGTCCTGCACATGGTGTTCCAGACATGGGCTAACCAGCGTGATGACAACAGTAAGTTATCAGGGCTGTCTGCAGCTGCCTGGCCATACTCTTCAAGGGCAGACATTCAGATGAATTGCTCCCTTTCCTCTCCAACATAATGTTTACTTGCCAACATTTTATTTTTCCATCCAGAATTTAATGGGTTAATATGACTATAAAATGCATTTGATGTTCTATATCAGAATCACCCAGTTATGATGAACTTATTGCAAAATAATACAATTATTCATTTTATAGGGGTTTTATTTACGGAACCTTTGAGAGCAATAAATGGTTTAATGACACAAAATTTACGCTTTTATTATTATTATTATTATTATTATTATTATTATTATTAATCATTATTGTTGTTGTTGTTCTTGTAAACATTTTTTTTTTATTCAGTTGATGTTATTTAGACTTTTTATAATAATTAACATTTCATACATGTCCCTAGATTTGGTGTCCACCTTGTCCTTTTGGGGGACTGCCCCTTTAAGAAATTAGCCACATGTAATCAGTGACATTTACAACCATTATTTTGTTTGTTGCACACTGAGCAATTACACTTACATTTCTAAATTCTCATCATATTTCGTTTGATGTTGTCAAGTTTGACATGTCCACATATATATGCATATATGTGCATGGAGTTTGCATGTTCTGCTCGTTCTTCATGGTTTCCCCTGGGAACTCCGGTTTTCTCCCACATGTAGATTAGGCAATTTTTGTTCCCAAATGTAGTGTGTAATGTGTGAATGAGTGTGTATGTCTGTGTGCCCTGTGATAAATTGGCACCCCATCGCCATCCCCATCCATCCAAGTCTCCTGGGATAGGCAACCCTTCTTTATATATGGTATTTGTTTTGTATATTTGTTACACTTAAATTATTCAGATCTTCAAACTAATTTTTATATTACACAAAGATGACCTGATTAATTATAATAAAATTGTAATGGTTTAAACGGTTTTAAAAAGCTGTGCAAAACTGCCTGGCCCTATGTGAAAAAGTAATTGCCCCCTAAATTGCCCCCTAAACCTACAGTAATACTGTTACTGGTTAGTGGTAACAAATGAATCAAGCATTTGCGATACCTGGAAATGAGTCTTTCACATCGCTGTGAAGTCTTTCACTTTTCTTTGCAGAATTGTTTTAATTCAGCCACATTAAAGGGTTTCAGGTCATTCTATTGCTGCATAACCCAAATGCGCGTGAGCTTGAGTCCTTCAGGATTTTCTGGTACTGTAAATCGCAGATTTACTTGTGATTCCACAAGTTATGGCAAGTTGCCCCTATCCTGAAACTGCAAAGCAACCCCAGACCATCACACCACCACCACCATGTTTTTACTGTTGGTATGATGTTATGAAATGCTGAGTTAGTTTTACACAGCATGTTACAATGTAACATGATGCACACCCTTCCAAAAGATTGAAGTTTTGCCTCATCAGTCCAGAATTCAAACAGAATATTTGCTTAAAAGTCTTGGGGATAATTATGATATTTCTGGCAAATAAGAGACAAGCCTTTGTGTTCTTTATGGTCAGCAAGGGATTTTAGCCTTGGAACTCTCCCATGGATGCCATGTTTGCCCAGTCTCTTTTTTTATCATTGAATCAGGAACACTGACCGTACCTGCATCAAGTTATGCCTGCAGTTCTTTAGATGTTGTTCTGGGTTCTTTTATGAGCTCCTGGATGAGTCGTTTTTGTGGTCTCGGAGTAAACTTGGTAGACCGGCCACTCCTGGAAAGGTTTACCACCGTTCCAAGTTTTCTCCATTTGAGAATAATTGATAATGGCTCTCACCGTGGTTCGCCAGAGTCCCAAAGCCTTAGAAATGGTTTTGTAATTCTTTCCAGACTTCTTAAGACTTTAAGGATTTATTTAAGTGATTTCTTGATTCAACGGGCCTGACAGTAATCTGGCTTTGATGTGGAAAGTGAAACTAATTTAGGTTTCCAAAAATGTCGGTAATTACAATTTGTTTATGATATAGTGAAGGGTTTACAGTGTTGAGTAAATTACTTATTTTAATAGAACCAGGTAGGTTTGGGCAGCTTTTTTCCTTTAATAAATGAAATTATAATGTAAATTAATTAATCATTTACTCTGGTTGTCTTTGTGTACTATTAAATTTGTTTGATGATCCAACTTGTGACCAAAAAGAATATATAGTTGCAAGCAATGATGAACGGCATTTAAGGAGGATACTATTATGACTTTTATAAATTTTAGAAAAGGGGGATTTTATGTTAAAGCCCCAGATTTTATGTAAAAGCCCCAGATGCTGGGGAAAAAAGCATCACACTATGTGGTCACTCAATGTAATGTCACTCAATGTGATGTCACTGAACATGATTTCCCACAGAAAGTTATAAAACGCTTTACGGCAAAGGTTTAAGGCATCGTCACAGCTGATCTGTTTGAGATATCAAAAATCCCTCTGCAATTTTGCATCCTGAATGTCTTGAGATCACATCGGCCCGGTTTGGTGGCGATCGTATAAAGTCCCTAGGAAGATCAAATTCTTTTGGGTGCATTTTGGCAAACAAGACAAAATAACTGGCTTCCTTTTGACTTGAGCCCAGGACATGCAATATGAAAGTTGTTCGGCTCAATGAGCTCTAAATGTGTACCAGGTTTTGTGTGCATACTGTACGTGCAAGTGTGTACGAGCTATGCAGCAAAATCTTGTGTTAGATGTCAGACTCTCAGGCATCCTAATGGCAGCAGATTCCAGCCTGTCTGCCAATTTTCGTGAGTTTTTGAGCATGTTAACACCCCGAAATAGCCTAAAAAGTAAAATAATAATAATAATAATTTTTAGGAAAACAATAGGGCCCTTTACACACTATGACGACATTGGGCCCTAAAAAAAAGGAACGAGGGGCAAATACTTTTTCACAGCAATAGTGAATTACTTTGTTAAAGAAAGGTTCATTCTTTCATAATTTTATTTATACTACATTGTCTACATGTAGTATATCTATAAAAAAAATAAAAAAAAACTGCTGCTTATTAAAGTTAGCCAGTCGCCATGAGTTAACTAGACATTCCTTAGTAAACAAGTTAACTCTGGCTCCTGTTCTCTGTAGGATAGCAGTCAGATTGATGAAAACCCAAGTTCAGACATTGTATTCATTAATGCCTTATTTTGTTATCCATAGGAAACTCAGTGATCCAGCTAAGATGATGGATGGCAGGTTGAGGTACAGTAGAACCAGCTGGACCTTCAGGGCTTCAGGTGAGGTTTTAAAATGAATTAATTTATTTATTTCTCACGAGGCAGGGTAGACCCTGGACAGGGTGCCAATCCATCGCAGAGCAAATATACACACATAGACACACACACACACTCATTCACACATTATGGACAATTTTCATTTCCCTGCTTTATTATAATCTAGTGATAAAAACATTAAAATAAATCTATAATAAAAAAAAAAACAATGATCATGCCATCTGCAAAAAAGGACAAAGCGCACCACTATGTAGTTACAGTCAAAGAACAAGAGCAAACTCCAGTTAACACACCAATCTCACGTGCATGAGCTACATCACAGGAGGAGGTGAGGTACTGTCTAAGGAAATGAATAGATGCTGTGGCAGGGTTCGAATTACACACTGGCTTTCAGGGTAGCCCTCAGGGTAGCCAAGTCACATGCACGCACATTCATATACAGTAAATGCACCACAGCATGGTCAATACCAGACCGAAGAACATTCTACTATTAGGCTACTACTGCATATATGTGTGTGTGTGTGTGCATATATATATATATATATATATATATATATATATATATATATATATATATATATATATTCAAATTTTATTTGTCACATACACAGTCATACACAGTACGATATGCAGTGAAATGCTTGTTCGTTCCCCGGTGACCTTAAAAAGAAAATAAAAACTATATATAAGGTATTACTAAAAAATTACTATATATTTAGATATTACTAAAAAAAAATGAAATACAAAAGAAAATAAATGTAACTAGTAACATAAACAAACTGTACAAATAAGGGCATAATAAAAATTACAAATTATACAAATTTATAGAAATATAGGAATATAGGGGTATATATATATATATATATATATATATATATATATATATATATATATAATTTTAATATGTTTTAAAGTGGCAAAGTGTCATGTATTCAATAACATTTAATAACATTTTTGAAAACACAATAACAACAACATAAGAATCATAATAGTGATAATATCTCTTTAATGATTAATGACTTGCACTCTGATTAAATACAGTACACATCAGGTGATAATGAGTTTAAGTGGCTACGTACATTTAGTGATTTAAGTGCAGCTCTGCCACGCATGGAGGGCCAGAGCAGGAAAGTACAGAAAAATGTGTTAATTAGTGGAGATTGATGTCCAGAAAAAAAAATGCATTATTTAATTACAAACACAACAATGATGTATTTATAATAATTTCATTTCCTTAACTTAAAGAAAATAAAATATAACTTATAACACAAAAATGGCAATTATTTGCGATTTGATTAAAAGTCTGAGATAAGGATTTCAAGGGAGCTCGTGTCCTTTTCAGGGAAGCCAAATGCCCCTTGGATCCGCAGTAATTCCTACCCTCCATGCCATTTAGTAAAGCAAAAAGGATTCTTAAAAAATGCTAAGAAAATCTGAATATTTCAAGAATTCTACATTTCACATAGGTTCTCAACCAGTCAACATTTAGCATCCCCAGTATACTAATCACCGGCCTGATCATCTGTCATCATCTGCACCTGTTTCTCACTGGTTCATGCATTAAGTTAGATGGGATTTTATGCTTGAATGGTCGTAGGTTACTGTGTGGCTTAATAGCCTAAACAACATTCCTCTGAAGCTGCTGAAAATGAGAGACAAAAAAAAAAGTCCTTCAGGAAGTCAGGAGAACTATTCCTCACAAGAAAGTCTGATGCAAACTATAAAGAAATGTTGGTCATCTTGCAATTAGTAAGAGATACTGTAGCTTGCACGATATACTGTATGATCCTAACATTTAGGACACAAGTACATTTGTAGAAACCAACTAGGATGTCATTAATGAGAAATAGTGAGAATAAACATCAAACTGCTGGTATGATTAATTGAATGGAATGAAGATAAAGATACACACACACACACACACACACACACACACACACACACACACACACACTTTTCCTGAAGTGTGTACAAGAAACCGAAAAAGTGGCACCAGTTGAGTAATTAAACCTCTAAACATGATAGTACGTCTGACCTTCTCTACTTTTTTTTTTCTTTTTTTTTAATTAAGAAAATCAAATTACAACATACCAAGCCTCAGGTCTACACCGATTCGTGAGGGTTGTTGTGGTAAGCTTTGTCGTGTTGCTGTGGCAGCCGCATTGGAAAGCCCTGCCCTCTATGGTTTCAGCTGAAATCAAAAGACACACATTACTGAAGAAACGTGTTTAATCTTCAAACTGACATATTGTCAGATAATTGCAAATGATTAAGACCAGAGCTGTGCCCTTTGAGTGGGAAACTCTGCATGCACACAGTACACCGTAGAAGTACTTATTTAGTCTTGTGTTGGTTTTGGATAAGCACAACTTTCACAAGACCAGGCGAGTACAAGGTCTGATCGCCTGCAGTGTCTGGCTCTCAGATGTCACTCGGAAATGATATTTCGTTATTCAAGAGCACAACAAGATGGTAAAGAGCATTAAACAATGAAAAACAGCTCTCTGGCTGCCAGACGCACGACAAGCTGTGGCAGCTACCTCACTTGAGATGATGGACCTCACGTGAGATAAAGTGCAATAATGAACTACTGTATAAAAGTAATCAGCATTGAGGATGAATTCATTTATTGCATCTGAGAAACCTAATGCTATTTTGTAATAACTTGGCTTTAGCATTTTTTTCCCCCCAAAGTGAGGATTGGACACAAATCAGTAGTGGGGTTAAAATGTTTAATTATTATATTTGATATCTTAATTGACTTTTTTTTCTTATTATTATTTTACACGATTTCAATACATAGTGTGAACTTGTCTTTCATGTTCACTGGCAGTAATAATCTTAAAAAGAAAAAAAAGTATATAAAAAAAAAAAGCTCCATAATTTGTCTTTGATAATCTGACAAATATTGTACATATTTAAATACTGTTCATTTAATAAATCCGTATTGAGGAGGTCTAAAGAGCTGTTGAGATCCCTGGTTAGAAAATGCCTTAACACTTAATTTAAATGCATTTATTTTTTATTATAATTTTTTTTACTTATCCCAGTTTAGGAAGTTGGGACCAGAGCACAGCATGCGCCAGAATACATCACCCCTGGAGCAGAGTGGGTAAAGGGCCTTGAGCAAGGGCTCAACAGTGGCTTCATAGCAGTACTGAGGTGCGAATCTCCAACCATCCCATCAGCAACCCGGAGCCTTAACCGTTTACATCGGCTATATGTTTTTGTACAGTCCTCATATACAGGAATACATATCTCAGTAATGACTTGACATGTGATGTATAATAAATATTTTAGCTCTCCTTCTCCTTATAGGAAGGAATAAACATATTAATGCCCATACTCTTATAAATTTATGTCCATTATAGCTTAAAACAATACATCTATATGTCACTGATATTGAGATACAGTATTTAATGATATACAGATGTGTTTTTTTCTTAGAATTTCCTTTCTTTTTTTTATTATATATAAAATGAACTAAAAAATAATTACATGAGAGAATAAATCAACATTTTATCTATTAGGGGAAAAACGATACAGTATATTTATTTCTTGATTTAAGCTAGAAATCACATTTTATAGTTTTAGTTTATTAATTTATATTAGCCTTTTCTTTAAGTGTGCTCTCTTGCAGTAAAGGACTTTCTTAGAGTCACACAAAGTTTCTAGATTGATTAAGATTTCATTCTTATCAGTTTGATTAATATGGCAAATATTGTGATTCGACTGTAATAATGATTATGGACCTTGTGAACCTGATTATAATAATAAAACTTTGGACGTTCTCTCTCCTGCTGCCTCCAACCCTAATCATAAAAAATACCTTTGCCAGGCAGTGTGATATCCACCACTGACCACAATGCACACCAATTCAGAACTGATTACTTTTTAGATATTATGAATGTTATGGGGGTGCGAGTATAGCTTAGTGGACCACTGCTTATAAGGTCCGAGGTTCCAACTAACTACCAGCATCACCAAGGTCCCTTGAGTATCCACTATAAGACCCTTAACCCCCAACTGCTCAGACGCGAGTGTCACAAAGTGGAACGAAAATGGAAAAAACACAGATTGCAAGTGTCTCTTATTGCATTTAGAGATAGTTGACATCGTTTTTAGAAACCTGTAAAAGCTACAAAAATCAAACATGTCATAAGCCTCGCGTTTTATTTCATTCATTTAATGCAATACTTAATGATCCCCAAATTGTTTAGACAGCTCTAATGCAGTGTGTGAAAACTTTTTTCAGTTTTTTAGTAATAAGGTTTCTTCCACAAGGGCTCTTATTACATCTTCTGCATGTGATCCATCTATCTCCATTTGTATCTTTAGCTCTGCTGTTTTTAACCAGTCCATTTCTCTTTCTTTTCTGTTAAAGGTTATTAATATTATGAAGCCTGTAGGTTCTCCTTTTGGTCCTATTCCTCTACATCTTCTGTTACTCAGAAATTTTAAACATGCTGTTTGTGCAGCATTTGTTAAAAAACCTAATCTTCATCCGTCTGTGTTTTCTAATTACAGACCAATCTCTAAGCTACCATTTCTGTTTAAGATTCTGGAGAAAGTGGTATATAACCAACTAATAAGTTATCCTAATGAGCATGAAATTCTTGAGGTCTGGTTTTAAGGCTCTTCACAGTACTGAGAAAGCTCTGTTAAGAGTCTTAAATGACATTTATCGTATTCCTGATTCTGGTGATTCTGTGATTCTTCTGCTCCTTGACTTAACATCTGCCTTTGATACAGTAGACCATGACATCCTTCTGTCACGCTTAGAACACTGTGTGGGAATTAGAGGGACAGCTCGAGACTGGTTTAGGTCCTATTTTATTGATAGAAAATTTTCTGTTAGTCTTGGAGATCTTGAATCCTAATCAGCTCCTTTGACATATGGGGTCCCACAGGGGTCTATTCTTGGACCCCTTCTTTTCTCTTTGTATTTGTTGCCACTTGGCATAACATCTTTCACTGCTATGCAGATGATAGTCAGATTTATCTCCCGGTAAAACAGAGGAAAAAGCTACTCTGTCAAGCCTCTGTTAACATGTTTAGATGACATAAAGATATGGTTAGCCCAAAATTTTTTTAATTGTAATGATAAAAAGACAGAGGTTTTGGTATTTGGTCCTGGTGCCAGGGGTAGAGTTCCACCTCTAGATTTAGGAGCCTTGGAGCAGTATGTTAAACCCACAGTGTCAAATTTGGGTGTTATTTTTGACCATGGCCTTAAATTTGATAAATAGATTAGTGGTGTTTGGTCCAGTGTCTTTCAACTAAGACAATTGGCAAAACTTAAGCATGTTTTTTCCTTTAAACATTTTAAAATCGCGTTCCAAGCCTTTATCACCACTCCCTTTGATTACTGTAATACTTTGTATTTCAGGGTTTCCCAGGCTGCTCGACTCTTAATGTCTACCCATAAAAGAGAACATATCTCTCCAGTTCTGGCTTCCCTTCATTGGCTCCCGGTACAGTATCGAATTAATTTTAAAATTCTTTTAATCATGTTTAAATGTTTACATGACCTTGCCCCGCCCTACCTCTCGCATCTGCTTCGGCCCTATGCCCCACCCCGGTCACTCAGATCATCAGATTAACTTTTTCTGACTGTTCCTAAAACCCAATTCAAGCTTAGGGGTAATCAGGCATTCTCTGGAGTGGCGCCCAAATTGTGAAATGACCTACTCTTGACTACATTTACATTTACATTTAGGCATTTGGCAGACGCTCTTATCCAGAGCGACTTACATTTTTATCTCATTACACATCTGAGCAGTTGAGGGTTAAGGGCCTTGCTCAAGGGCCCAACAGTGGCAACTTGGTGGTTGTGGGGTTTGAACCTGGGATCTTCTGAACCGTAGTCCAATGCCTTAACCACTGAGCTACCCCTGGCCCTGGACTATTTGTAAGGCCACACCACTGAGGGTGTTTAAGTCCCATATTAAAACTCACATGTTTTCTCTGGTGTTTAAACCAACATGAGATGTTGATGTTATATACTCTATTTGATAAGATATGTGTGTGATGTTATTTTAATTATGTATTTTTATATTTTTATATTATTTTATTATTTGTCTTTTTATTATTTTATTATTTATGTAAATTACTTTGGTGCATACTTTTTGTTAACGTGCTATACAAATTAAGTTAAGTTGAGTATAATGAGATAAAAATGTAAGTCTGTCTGGATACGAGTGTCTGCTAAAATTCCTGAAATGTAAATCTGAGTTCCCGTTTCAGATTATAACATTAGATTAACATTACATATGATGCAAGTCCTTCATCTTATTCACATCCAATCATACCTAGAGGCAGTTTAGAATGTCCAATCAAATTATCTCCATATTTAGAAGGTGAGAAGAATTCAGAGAACCCAAGAGGAACCCAATAGATTAAGTACATGCAGAAACACCCCACATAGATGGTAATTCAAGCTCAGGGTTGAACATAGGAACTTAAAGCCATAAGTCAGCAATGCTTACCAGTTCACCATTTAGCCTGCTAGGAATCCAATATCTATCTAATCTGTATCTGTGTATCTGGATTAGAGTAGAGGGAGTGGGATCCCACAGAAAACAACACAAAAAATGTGCACAAGTGGGCGTTTGCTTAGTAAAAAAGATTATTATGTCTGTTGTTTCTACTAGACAACAACAAAATCAGAGGCATCTTCTTTCTCTTTCCTTTCAGTAAAGCTGTTCAAAAAGTGCCGCTCTGTACTCACACAGAAGATTTTAGTCAAATTCATTCAACCCAGCATATTACAATAATACTTATAGACAGTAGTAAGGACGTTTAAGTCAAACCGGGACTTTTGACTGTGCAGAATAACAGAACACCGTTATTAGAGTGAAATCTCACATTATTTTTATATACAGGGTGGGCGGAAATTAATTAGGCAATGTTAAATGTCTATGGAACTTGTAGTGTCACTTATTATAGACAATAATAAATAGGATTTAATATTTAGAACAGCATTTTCCAGGAAAATGCACAGACTTCACAAGTGGCCTTCAAGAAGTCCAGCTCTCACTTATTTATTTATTTATTTATTTTGTGGGGCTACACGAAGAAGGATGTGTACAGGACATACTGGAGGACTTGGGGGCACGGATTCCCAAACGACTTCCTTCAGACTTCCTTTATTCAATCCCCAGCCATTAATTTAAGCCAAAATTTGCCTATGTATTAAAGTACACGTACAATTTGTTTCAATAAATTTTTATTAGAAATATGGACTTTACTACCAATTCTTAATGCCTAGTTACTCTTCACGCACCCTACAGTATATAAACAGCGTCTGAAATGCTGGCCTCCCAGGAACTCCTTTAATGGTGCAAACATGTGAAAATAGCTTGGAGCAATGTCAGGACTGTACAACGGATGTGGCAGTAACTTCCAGTCGAGTTCCTGTGATGTGCAAGTGGTGTTGGTGAATGTGTGTACAGTTCCCACAGATCTTGCAAGCTAGCGACTAGTTGATTTTCAAGGATCAGGCATTCCACTTACTAAATGTTACAGAAAAGACTGATTAAAAAGGACTGATTACTGACACACCAAGGACTGATTACTGACACACTTGTTTGTAACCAAGAAATCACTTAAATAGGATCTGCCTGACAAAGTGAAGTAGAAGAAGATCCTTATAAGCTAGACATTATGCTAAGATGCAAAGAAATTCAAAAACAAATGAAAAAGAAAATATTTAGGATCTATCAGTCTGGATAAGGTTATAAAGCCATTTTTAAAGCTTTGGGACTGCAGCAAACAACAGTGAGAGCCATTATCTACAAATCGCAAAAACATGGAACAGTGGAGAACCTTCCCAGGAGTAGCCGGCTAACCAAAATTTCTCCAATAGTGCAAGACTTTGCAACTGGTACTTCTACTGATTTCAAACCTCCAACTCCTGATAATATTTCTGAGTTACTCAGTAAAACCAATCCTTCTTTCTGTCATCTTGATCCTGCCCCTACGTCTCTGCTCAAATACTCTGCACCTGTTATTTCACTGCCTATTTTACTTCTTATTTCTAAAATTCTGAGCACTGGTGGTGTTTCTCTTGAATTAAAAACTGCAGCTGTCACACTAGTCTTAAAGAAGCCCGGCCTTGACCCTACGGTTCGGAAGATCCCAGGTTCAAAGCCCAAAACCACCAAGTTGCCACTGTTGGGCCCTTGAGCAAGGCCCTTAACCCTCAACTGCTCAGATGTATAATAAGATAAAAAATTTAAAAAAAATCCGTTTTCAATCCGGTTTTCGCTCTCACCACAGCACCGAGACAGCACTTCTTAAGGTTGTTAATGACCTTCTTATGGCCACTGATGCTGTCTCTGTTAGAATTTTGATTCTTTTAGATTTTTTAGATCTCTCTTTGACACTATCTCTCACAGTATTCTCATTTCATGACTCACTGCTCTTGGTATTTCTGAAATTGCCTTAGCCTGGATCACTTCTTAACTGTCTGACCGTCAACATTATATTACTACCTGCCAGGCTAAATCCTCTACTGCTCCTGTTTCTTATGGTGTTCCTCAGGGTTCTGTTCTTGGCCCCCTACTCTTCATCATCTATATGTTTCCTAGGTAAAATCATCCGCCGTCATGATTTCAATTTCCACTGCTATGCAGACGACACTCAACTCTATATCAGCTTTCGACACTATAATCCCTTTCCCACTAACTCCATTTCAGCTTGTATTGACGACATAAATGCTTCGATGACCAGTAACTGTCCCAAACTCAATACTGTACTGACAAAACAGATGTTCTACTTGTTGGTTCACCAAAAAACATTGCTCTTTTCTGTTCCGACACTTTTAACTTTCTGGGACGTTAGACCTTCCACCACTGTTAAAAATCTGGGAATAACTTTTGACTCCTTTGTCTCTTTCCTACCTCACATTTCATCACTTACTAAATCTGCCTTCTATCACCTCCACAATATAGCTCGTTTACGTCCCTTTGTAAACATTGAGGATGCTAAAACACTGGTTCACGCTTTCATTACTTTTGACTTGACTACTGTAATTCTCTTTTTTTTTTCATGGCCTACCAAACACAAAATTAAATAAGCTCCAATACATCCAGAACTCTGCTGCTAGGGTCCACACTTATTCAAAGAAATCCTCACGCATTCCTACCATCCTTCCCAGACTTCATTGGCTACCTGTTCCCTCCCGCATCCAATGCAAGATTCTCCTCATCACCTTCAAAGCACTTCATGGTCTTGCCCCCCCCCCCCCCCACTATACTTCATGGTTTTGCCCCCCCCCGCCATATATTTCTGATCTTATTATTATTATTATTGTTATTATCATCATTTTTATTATTATTATTATTAATAATAATAATAATAATAATAATATTACGTGTATTATCTTTGACTGATATTTAAATTTGTTGCTGATCTGAAACATTAAAAGGTGAAAAACATGCAAAAAATAAATCAGTATGAGAGAAACACTTTTTCACACCACTGCTTACATGTTAAGAATATCCTTAATCAATGTTTGCATTTGGGGAAAACTTAGCTGCAAAAACAACTGCAGCTTTTCAGCCAAGACAAATAATCAGTGAACAGACTACAAAAAAATTCCTTTATGCATTTCCTAGGTAACGTAGTGGAGGTGTGTTTGTCTTGTGATTACGAAACAGTGTGGTAAAATTCTTTCTTGTTAAGAATGACCCTTTCCTCTCTTTTTTCTCCTTTCATCTCTGACAGCTCCTTTTTGTTTATGTTGATTTTTCTTAGGTATTTTGAAGGAGAACAATTCTGATGAAGTTTTCCACCTAAATGGACTGAAAGTGAAAATCCCCCTTAAATCTTTTGAGATAAGAAAGTTAAAACTTGAAGCAAATACATTGCTTTTTGACTTTCAAGTGGATGTGAGCAAGCTGCTAGATATGAAGCTTGTAAGACAAACAAAACCGCTTTTACATCAATTATAGCGGTTTGGTGGGACTTCATCTTGATTTAAGAGAAAACACTTCAATTCAATTGAATTTCTATTTTATTTCTATAGCGCTTTTAACATTGTCATTGTCGTAAACCAGCTTTACACAATCAAAAGAATTAATAAAGTTTGTATGTAATGTGAAAATGTATGAAACTAAATGATAAGATAGTCCCTGATGAGCAAGCTAAGGACGACAGCGACAGTGGCAAGGAAAAACTCCCTGAGATGGTAATCTGCATCATACTGTGTGAGACTGGAAGTTCAGTATAACAGGGGATGTATTTAAGTTAAAATTGAGTCCAGTTCATTATTGGAGGCTTGGGTAGACTGTGGGAAACTCCAGTACTGAACTATCGAGTGACTAAAGTCACAAGTACTCAGAGAATAGTTGTCTACATCAGCTGAGGACAGGACCGTCTTCGTGCAAAAGTGGAACCGCTTCTCAGTCACCACATGCATCCCAGGCAGACCACACAGGGCATCCATGCGATGAGATCTCCAAACAGAAGCAGGACACCAGGACATGTCAGACAGCTCCAGGGGGCAGAGGGGGTCTGGATCACTGGCAACTCAGGAGGGACAATGTATAAGGTGAATGTATATTTCGTGCAGAGTGCAAGCAGGGACTCCGGCAGGACTAACTATGACAGCATAACTAAAAGGGAGAGCCAGAAGGAAACACAGACATGAGGGCTCCCTGAGTTGTAAAGCGACCAATGACTTTATCGTCAACAAACCTAAGTGATCAGTGAGAGTGGGGAAGACAGCATCTAAACATACCAGTTCACCATAATACTCTACATCCATGAGTCTGCTCCTTTACCTAAGACAAATCTATTTATAAAAATGTTTAGCTAAATAAATAGGTTTTTAGCCTCAAACTAAGACTGTGTCTGAGTCCTGAACATTAATTGGAAGACTATTCCATAACTTTGGGGCTTTGTAAGAAAAAGCTCTGCCCCCTGCTGTAGTTTTCATAATACGCGGTACTGAAAAGCAGCCTGCATCCTTTGATCGAAGTAGGCGTGGCGGATCTTAAGACACAAGCAGTTCACCCAGATACTGCAGCATGAGACCATTTAATGCTTTATACATCAAGAGTAGTATTTTAAAATCAATGCAAAATTTCACAGGGAGCTAATGCAGTGTGGATAAGAGAGGTGTGATGTGCTCGTATCTTCTGGTTCCAGTGAGGACTCTTGCTGCTGCATTCTGGACTAGCTGAAGCTAGTTTATAAACCTAGTTGAACAACCAGACAGTAAGACATCACAATAGTCCAACCTAGAGGTGATAAAAGCATGAACTAGTTTTTCTGCATCGTTTAGTGACAATATATTTCTTATCTTGGCAATATGTCTGAGGTGAAAGAATGCTATCCTGGTAATATTATCTGCATGTGCTTCTACATGGGCTGGGATCTACAATCACACCAAGGTCTTTCACTGTTGCACTTGATAGAACAGAAAGGCCATTTAATGTTACAGTTTGATTAGAAAGCTTGCTTCTAGCTGCTTCTGGTGTGGTCCTATGACTAGAACTTCTGTCTTATGAGGATTAACCAGAAAGAAGTTAATTAACATCCAAACTCTTATGTCCTGCACACATTGCTCAACTTTAGTAAGCTGTTTTTTCTCATCTGCTTTTGCTGACACATATAAATGTGTATCATCAGCATAACAATGAAAATTAATACCATGCTTACAAATTATGTTGCCCAGAGAAAGCATGTAAAGAAAAAAAAGCAGTGGGCCTAAAACTGAACCCTGTGGAACACCAAACTCCACTTTAGAACATGCAGAATGGTCACCATTTAAATCTACAAACTGCTAAATATTCATCACTATTTATCATAGTTATTTACAATAATTATCTGTCTATCGTACAAAAACACAGACTCAAATTTAATGCAAATTTAAGTTCTATATAGTAACATAAAAAGTGTAGCTACAAATATAATGTCAGCTCAGTTGATCCCACTAATTCTCATTTACAGACCTCCATACTGGACTCAGTAGGAGTAAATCAGTGTGTAGTAGGACCTATTCATAAAGCAGGTCACACTTTAGATTCAATATGATTCTTCAGATTATGTATAAGAAATATAACCACAATCACACAGTCTGTTATCTCAGAAGTTATCTCAGATCACTGTCTTGTCTCAATTAAAGTGTGTCATAGTAATAATGTACGCACAGCGCCATGCTACCACATAAAACGTACATTTACATCAACTACCACACAGAGCTTTATCAATAATATCCGACCTCATCCACACTCTGTTTTTACACACAGGGCGGTTGACTTTTGTATTAATTTTTAACACAATGTAAAGGAAATTATTAAAGTAAATAAATAAAAGGAATGGCTGGAATAAACAGACTTTTAAAAATTATTTATTGGGATAGTTTGCCAGTTAAACCGTCTATGCATTAAAAAAAGAAATAAAATGAAATAAATAAAATGTCAAATCCATTTCCGTGGAAAATGAAAACTGAATTAACTGCAACAAAAACAAAACTGTTAAAATAACCAACAGCAACATATTTTTATATTCTATATTTTCCTCTCATGTTAGAAATTATACGCATTACCGATGTTTGTGGTCTGAGGATGTACCTGGTGCAAAACAACTTACTGAAGAGCATAAACAGAAGCGTTTGGATATCTGCAAACTAAACTTGAACGGATACTCTTGGGAAGTTTTTTTAAAGAGAATCATTACTGATGATGAGACACGGATTCATCATGAGTATAAACGGCAGCGTATGGAACGGAAACATCCTCAATGACTGAACGAGAAAAAGTTAAAAAGTCAACTATTAGCTGCGAAAATTCCTCAATTCTTACAGTTTTCTGGGATTCTCGAAGGCCAGTATTGGAACATTATCAGGGAAAAGGTTCAACAATTAACAGTGCTCGTTACAGTGAGACTTTTATTAAAAAGCTGAAGCCTAAACTTCAGATTAAATGCAGAGGACAGCTATCCGAGGGCGCTGTGATCTTGCATGACGATGCACATCTGGACACTTCTGCCCAGACTGTCGTCACTTTAAAACAGATGTTAAAGCATCTGCCCTATAGATCTTGTTCTATCAGACTTTCACCCGTTGCATCACTCGGTGATTTAAAAAAAAAAAAAAACATTTTTTATGGGGCGTACTAAAGCTTATTTTGAATCAAGTGTAATATATAAACAGAAATCTATATAGAAATATATAAATAAAATATATAAATACATAAACAGAAATCTTGATCCAAATTTGTTGAGCCAAATTTACAAAAATATAACACAAAAGAATACAAATATGACACAAAAGGACATATAAAGAATTCAGGTGAATAGTATGTTAAATAATAAGTACAAAAGTATGTACTAATTTTATTTTTTATTTGTTCTTGACTGGAATTCTATTCAATTCTATTCATATTCAATTCTACCTGGAAATTGATATCTTTTTCTCCTTAATAATGGACGCATGCTGAAAACCTATTAATTAGTCATGTTTGTCATACCTTTCAGAAATCTTCTGTACTGTATGAGCTACACCTTCTGTGACACTGAGGCATTTTCAGTGTTATTTTGACAGTATGTGATGTATCTCCTTTCTTGTCATGTCATCAACAGCTATTAATTTCCAGCGTAAACAGGTGGACCCAACGGTTTTCTCCTTGAAAAGAAACTATGGTGGGTATTGTGACTCACTGGGAGTTTCATGGTAATTCCCATTTCAACAACAGAACTCTTGAGTCATGTATCCTGATTGTAAGCCCTAATGTTTTTGTATTTTGTGCTTTTTTTTCCAATTGTCAGTTGGCTTAGATTACTTTCTCCAGGTGTGTACATATTTCTTTGCTAAAACACCTAGCACGGGCAGATCGTTTATAGTTTGGTTTGCTGAGACTGAGAGCTTATTGGTCCCAGCAGGACTGGTCTTGTGAATGTTGAACCCCTTTACATGTGGGGTAGTTAAGTGGTTAAGCCATTGGACTATGTCTTGGAAGGACCCAGGTTCAAACAACCACCCTGTTGGCCCTTAACCCTCAACTGCTCAGCTGTATACTAAGACAAAAATGTAAATGTAGAAAAAGAGGCTGATTTTGAAGGAATGGACCAGTTATAGTTGGCCTTACACCCACATGATCTGCAAATAAACCCTGGATTTCTTTGTCCATCATGGCACATCAGGTGACGAGTACTCCCCACCCTGGAGATATATCTGCCAGTTTTTCAAGGAGCAGTTTTTTCCAGCATGGTTAAGAGTGCTTTGATTAAGGACCTTGGTCAAGAGCCAATCAGTGGCAGCTCAGTGGTGCAGGGGCTAAAACCTAAGATCTCCTGATCATCTTATCCACTGAGCTATCCCTGCCCCAACAGGTGACAAGAAACATGTAGCAGTTTCATGAAAAAAATCATGATATCTTGAGTTTTTATCAGAATACCTGGTTTGTGAGGTATGCATGGAAACAACTGAAGGGGTTAAATTTGAAGAAAGGAATTTTAATCCTTAACCTGAGCAATGACATCTAATTAGACTCCTGTGCAATCCATCACTCTTTCTTTTCACTCAAGAAAGAGTGATTATTTTTGCAATTGTTGCATCAGACACAGAGGCAACTGTTTCCACTACTCTGGACCTGTCAACTGATTAACAGTTAAACCCAGGGAAGCCTTCCATATTGCTTAGTAGCATCTTATAGAAAGTTTGTTGAGAGATTAATTCAACTCCCACCCTCCAAAGGAATGCAAGATGTCATGGGGTAACCCTAGAATGCCTGAGTACTGTCACCATGGTGACAGTAGTTGGAGATTCTATGACTATAAGGACTTGGGAAACTGGTGTGTTGGGTGGGTTTGGTGAAGACCTAAAAGATTGTCAATGTTGTGCTACAAAAATAAAGTATGTGGGTAACTACTGTATGCAGTCCTTTATCTTTATGAGCATGGACATTGGTTTGACCATGTTTTTGGTCATAAATTGAAACCATTAAGGTTTCTATCAAGGGTGTGTGTTATCGCCACTCCTGCTTGTGGTTTACGTAGGAAGAAATTCAAGATGAAGTCATGGTTGGAGTGGTTTCCAAAATGGGAGTCAGAAGCAATGTCCCTGGTGTTTGCAGATTATGTTCTTTTGCCTTATGTTCTGACGTAACGCATTGTTAAAACCTTGTTTGCTGAGTGTGAAGCTGCTGGGATAAAAATAGGTACTCTTAAGTTTAAGCCTAAAGTTTACTTCCAGAAAATGAGTGAGATGTTCTTCTGAATTGAGGAGGACCAGAATATGTGGCTCTGGAATAATACAGGGAATTGAATATCTAGGGATCCCCTAAGAAGTGCAGGGATCTAAGGTTGAGTCAGGTCTCACCTCCTCGGCCTGCGGCCACTACGTACAGAAAACACCTAAAGTCAAGGGATTGCCTTTCCACACCTTCCACACCTGACGAATAGCAACACCTACACTCACCTGCATGTCATCACATGCATCATCACTGCTTTGCTGGTTTATATTACATAGCTGAACATTATACGTTCTATGCAGTTGAATATTAAAATACAAATTTGATAAATGCTTGTTATGGACTTCCATTTTGGCGCAATTCGGCCTTATTAATCTGACTATAGGAAGAATTAACACTCAGATGTATTTAAATCCATTTGTTCTAGTGTTCTAGACACAATATTTTGTATCGAATACCAAGAACATTACCTTCACGGAAAAGTAAAAAAAAAAAAAAAAGGACATATCAACAAAGACCAGTGTGATAGCTAAGTGTACAAGTAATAAAACTTTGAAAGTGAGACAGTGACTGCAATATTTTATAACAAGCATGCTTACACAGACTTTCTTTGTCTGGGTGTCTGGGCTTGTGCGTTCATTCGAGCAAGAAGTTAAAAGGTCATGCAAAGCAAAGAACAAATAAGACTCATGCTGAAAAATATATTGTGTATTCATGTGTTAAATTAGAAAGCAGTAACCTTACAACAATAACCCATGAAGAATGGTTTAACAACAAATGGACATACTGTATACTGTAGAGACTGATTAAAAATACAAGCATAAATCATAAATATATTCATCAAAAATATAAACAGACATCACAAATTAGACACAGAGGTGAAATATAAACCAACAGGAAGCAAGAGGGGCTCTACACCATGTTGTTCTCTCTGGAATAACAGGTGTGGCTATACTGGCAAGGGGTATAAGGACAAAGATCTGGGCTCGTATTCACAAACCTTCTTAAGCCTAAAAGTTGCTTCTAGTGATAAAATAAAAAATTCTTAGAATTTCGTCTTAAATTTAGGACTAAATCTTAGTAAAGATAAAAATGATCCAGGAAACATCCTAGCCCTAAAAATAGCTCCTAAGGTAAAAAAGTGTTAAGAGTAAGAGGCTTAAGAGTTTCTTTACTGTAGCAGAGGACAACATGGCGGAAAGAAGAAATATTCTCCAGACAGTGAACATAAAGCTAAAAGTAAAGACTGCTATTCTGCCCAATTTTTTTCCAATTTTTTTCCCTCCATTTCTCTTGGATTGTTGACTACATACCATCCAAAAGTGCAACCTACTGTAAATAAACTGTCCTGCAATCATGTAAATTGGTAAAAGCTGAGCTATTATGCTTCCATCAATCTGAAATGGATTACAAGTAATAAAATCAAAAAGGTAAATAAATGTAAGAACTTAAGTATAGTAACTACTGTTGTTTCAAAAGTTGACACATTTACAACATTTGGTTTGTTTTAATTAACTTTAAGATATTTAGCCTATAACGGAAACTTTGCATAAAGTAACCTGCATGCAACCTTCATGATTATACAATTTCTTTATACATACAAACATTATGATTCTATTATCATATATTTTATTTTCACAAAGAGCACATTTTAAGACTTTTACAGATATTTTTATCAACCAATCACAGTCCTTGAATTGCTGCGCCATCCCTAGCAAAGGGGTCAACCACACACTCCTCACTAAGATAAAGGTTTTTGTGCTTTCTCTGTTCAGAGTTGCTCTGAGAATTTTTCTAAATCACTTTTAGTCTAGGACTCCCAGCTAGGACTTTTTAGGCTTTTAGCTCTCGAAGATAATTCTAAGAAGCTTTGTGAATACGGGCCCTGATCTTTAACTGCATTCGGGAAATGTTGTGGTAGAGACAGTGTCGAGAGCCACAAAGAATTATAACTGCTTTGAAAGCTAGAGGTATTGGCTTTGTGATATGTGGACCTATGGTATGGCTTACTCTATTAATAGCCAAGCTATGGCATGTAAGGAGCATTTAGAAATACTTTATAGAGACATGGTTCCAAGCTCAGGACATACTAGACAGGAAATCTAACTAATTAGCACAAGTAGTTAGTGGGACTAGGAAAATTAGGACTGCAGAAAGAACAGAACCAATTAGGTACTGAAATCAATAAATCAGCCTTGGTTTAAAGCAGAACATGCAGACATCATCATGGTAGATGGGATTTGGAATCCAGTACATCTGACGAGAAAGACAAGCCATAACATAACAATTGCTGTTCTTAGAAAAAAATGGATCATGGAAAGCTCTCTCCAAAAGTGATGACCCTTAAACTGGAGTAGGAAGAAACTTTTTTGGTTTCCTTGAACTAAGAAGTTTCCAAGTATTCTATATATTGACTGAGGGATGATATAAGCACATTCCAGTCCACAAACCCATAAACTTTCAGTCTAAATTTAACTTTAAAGCTAAAATAAATATAAATTAATTACCTACAGTTCATACAAAGTAATAACAGTAAATGGGGGAAGGAGAAAGTGGCAAAGGTTGTGCCGCAACACGATAAGCCTAACAGGAAACTTTTAAGACAGGGTGAAAGCAGGAATGTTTCCAAAGTAAAATGATGTTTTAAATAGACATGGACATAGACGTGACATCAGGATAATCTGGAAATACCCAAACATATTGCTCAGGACAATGACAGTGATGATGAAATTGTATTGGTATGCGAAATTTTACGAGAATAAAAGAGGCTGACTGACGGGGTGAAAAAAAAAAACTAAGAAAATAGGTGAAATGATCATTAAAAAAAAAAAAAACTTTCGCATGTAGGAGCACAACCGCATTTGTAGAACCACATTTTGCTGAAATCACTGATGGACATCTTCTGGAAGATTAGGTAAAGCCCGTTGGTGAGCGACAACTTTCAAGTCCACAGCTTATTATTATTATTATTATTGCCATAAATTTGGCTTTTTCAATCCTGCCCTCAATCATAACTAATTTCCCGAAGCCTTCTGAGAAAAGGTATCCTCATCACCGTGTTACAGCTTGGCAGTGGTTTCTGTCAAAAATAGCACACCGTGCCAAGGTTTAAAAGTTCAGTCATGAATCATGATCTCAGCATACCATAACAACAACAACAAAAACATCAGTAATGGTTGAAAAATCACCACTCCTATGTATATAAAACCCAGCAATTTTATTTATTTTTTTTTTTTAAGTTGACCCTCTTGTCTCCTTGACCATTGCACCAAACCTGGTCAGTGATATTTGGTGGAAGCCACAGAGAGATAAGGCTGTGCAATGTTTTTTTAGTAATGGATTTTATGATGCTTTTGTGACATGTTTTATAACCAAACCACATACGATACCTTCCTAAAACTTTGTCCCAGACTTGTTTTGATAGCTCCTTGGACTTCACAATGTTGTTTGTTTAAGTATGTTCTTTAAAAAGCTCTTTGGCCTTCCAGGAAGGGGTGTAGTTATATTGAGATTACACTTTAACTGCACACAAATATGTGCAAAGCATTACAGGATATTAATGTTGTATATTTTACGACCAGTTTCATGAGAATATGAACGCTGACAGCTATTGCTCTTTTCACCTTCTACAACATCTTCCTTATATAATATTAAATGTATAATAAACATAATAATAAATTAAACTATCATTTTATGTTAGATTTCAAATCCATTACGTCAATGACTTCATGACATCTGGAACCCATAGACATCACAAGATGCCTGGTTTCTTCCTCTGTGATGCTCTGTCTCGCATTTCCTACAGGTGTCTTCAGTTCCTGCTTATTTTTGGGATGTTTGGCCTTTTGGATTCAAGTTTTTGCAAAAACATTCCACTTCTTTGCCTTAAAAAATATTTAGCTTGGTTTTAAAAAAAGATGTTTTAAAGCATTTCCCTGAATCTTAGCAGGTAATACAACCCTACAGGTACCCTTCAGGATCAATCCTGCTGCTTGTTAGCCGTGACATCATAAATAAATCCAAGGGAACTTCCATTTGTAGTCATAAATGCCAGTGGCATTAGATGAAGTGTTTTGCTTCAGAGGTATGCGGTGGTATGCGGTTCCTATTCTTTTACATGCCTTTGCCTTCCCATCATTGTGGTGGAAGTGGATTGTTGTCCCATCAGTCTCATTCAGCTGTCTAGAAATTAGAGATCCTTTTGTTTCATATTAAGAACTACAGCCAAAAGCAGCTAATCCAAATGCAAATGCCACAGTATATAAACTGATCAGCCAAAACAGCAAAAGTGCTGAGACATTAAGTGAATGCAGACTTTTAAAGGGCCACATTGTGATGGCTAGAAAGCTGGTTTGGAGCATCTCCAAAAAAGGCAGATCTTCCTGGGTGCTCCTGGTTTGCAGTACTCAGTACCTACCAAAATGACTTAGGACAACCGGTGAACTGGTGACAGAGTCATGGATGGGTGTCCAAGGCTCATTAATCTGAAGAGGAAGCAAAGGCTAGCCTGTTTAGGCCAATTCCAGAGAAGAGCTACTGTAGAACAATTCGCTGAAAAAAAAGTTATTTCTGGCTATGATAGGAATGCGTCAAAACTCACGGTCCATTATAGCTTGCTGTGTCTGTGGTATGTGGCTAATCAGAGTGTCCATGTTGACCCCTGGTCACTACTGTAAGATCCTACTGTACAATGGGCAAGTGAGCATCAGAACTAGGACAGGGAGCAATGGAAGAAAGTGGCACTATGGGAAGAAGGCATGCTGCGAAGTCTGTGTGATACCCTGGCCAATGTTCTACTGAAAAACCCTGAGTCCTGGCATTGATGTAGATCTAAGTTCGACCTACCAAAAATTGCATTCCCTGTAGGCAGATCATCAAATCATTTAGAAATTACTTAAGGAACGGGAGAAAGGGTTCAAGGTGTCGATTTACCCTGGCAATCTGATTGAGTATGTGTGGGATGTGATGGACCAACAAGTCTAATAGATAAAGGCAACCTACAGGACTTAAAGGATCTGCTGCTAACACCTTGGTTTCAGCACACCTTCTGAGGTCTTAAGGAGCCCAGGATGAGATAATGGGTCAGAGTAGTTTTGGTAACCCCCTAGGTCTGGAGGCAACATGAAAAATGGTTCACACACCCAGCTTGAGGCAAACCCCCAACCCTGAACGTAGGACAAATTCTAAACACATATGTCATGCATACTGTACAGTATGTCTGGTCAGGTCAAATGTCTTTTACTAGTCAGGGTCACCGTAAATCCAGTAAGTGAGCTTATCCCATTTAGACACTCTACCACACTAATTGATAGCATCGTAGGTTGACTAAACATTATATACTGTACAAATGTAAAGGTACACAGATCAGGATGCATTAAGTTGTTAGACTAATGGAGTATTAGTTAAGGCAAGAATAACCAGTGGTTTTCTGACAGCCACACAGCTGTTTAGTCCCACTCATGTGAGTTCTCATCACTCTGCATGTGTTACTGTTGTTATTTTATTTTTATTATTTACAATGCAACTTCATCAAGTGTTTAGGTGATCTCTATCCATGATTTTTTTTTTTTATGTTCTATATTCTATACTTCTTCCACAAAGTTTATGGTTCAAAGCGACCTTCCCAGGTTTTCACAATATGTTGAAGGGTTCTTAACCCGGTTCCAAAAAATTTAAATCTCCTTAGTTGTTGCTTGATGCAGCCCCATCATTTAACCCTTCTGCAGTGGTGGCCTTTTTTGGCCAGGCAGCGTATACCGCTTCTTATCTAATTAAAAATCCCATGTGTGCAAACAGGACATGGTTGAGATGACTGAAGACGTGAGTCAGAGGAGGGTGACCTCTGGCCACCAGGAGGCTAAATTTTGGGGCATGTAATCATGTTGGGTAGGAGAGCAGGCATGTCCCTCATTGTTGTTATGCACTTTTGGGTGGAGAGACTTTAGGCACTGAGCCTAGGGATCAGTCTGGATCTGTCTCTGCTTTCTATATCTGACAGTAAGGTGATAATTCAGCCAATTCATATTATTATTATATTACACAGCCTATAAATAGAGGACTGAAATCTGCCAGTCAGATATTTGGTTTGGCTTTGTTTGATGACATACTCGGTATTTATATTGGCGTGTTCTCGTCTGGGATCTTGATTTGTTTTAATAGAAGAATTAATTCAGGGTTCAGTTCACGGGTCTGCGATACTATAAAAATCTTTTAGCGCATGAAGAATTTCTGGATAGTGGAAATTAATCAAATTCTCCCTTGCATGAACATGTTGGATTTTTAAACACTTTAAACACTAAGAATTCTTCCTGCTGTATTTTTTTTTTGGATGCTTGTCCTGTCTAATGTACTTGTGGTGAACCTTATACTTTTTTATACAGCGTAGCTGGGCTACGCTACAAACAAAGTGCACAAGATCAGCATGGAATGGGTATGTCACTATAATACAATCTGAAGATTTTATGAAAGTTGAACACAGTCAAATATTTTAGTCAAATATTACGGAATCTGTAGGCGAAAAATTCCTGTTCTGTTCTGAGAACGACAATTTCTAACACTGGGAAAAAAAATCTGCCAATAAAACGGTACATTTTTGCTTAAAATTTTAGTAAGATTACATTTCAAATAAGCTTAATAATCGCAGATTAGTTTTGCTGTAATGATATTTTAAGAAACTGTAGATGAATGTAACAATATTCCTGTTTGTTTTTTTTTTCACTTGCTATGACATCAATGTTTGCAGTGTTGGGTTGTTAATGAGGGTAAAGCTTGCATGGTTAATGGAAGAAGTGGCAGGGCAGGTACAATAGGGGCAATTGATTGTGTGTGAGATGCGTTACTCAAGAGACCAGTTTGTGAGGTGACAAATGAAACAATAAATGCACTCCTTTTTGCTTCACTTTGGGAGTGGCTAGGATGACTTGTAAGAGAGGTATGCATATCTTAATTGAAGGGGAAAATATTTTTGGTCGCCAGCAGAAAGCAGCAATGAAAACATGGCATTTCTGTCGGAACATGCACGAGAAATTGTCGTGTTGTTCGTCACAGAAAAATGCTATCATATGGGCCTCACAGGAGTTTGCATGTATTCATTGTGTCGAAATGCCTGCTTTGCATAAAGGGATAAAGTGGAATGGGAAGGTCGAGGTCGTGAAAAAAAAAGATAAAAAATATGCGTAGGGCATTTAAACCAGTAAATATATATTTTACAAATGTTTTTTTTTTTTCTATAAAAATGTCATATGTTGTTGACATGTATGTTGTTTGAATATTGTTTATAACTAAAGCCTATATCATAAACAGAACTGTACACCATGTCAACTAAATTATTATGTAAAAAAACATTCAATAATTATAAACATAACAAACATGTAAAAAATAATAATAATTACATTAAAACAAAAGATTCTCCAGCACACTCAGTAAAACCTGACAGCTGTTGCGAAAGTCTTAGGCACATATAAAAAATACCATGAGCAAAGATGCTGTTTGAAAAAATTGTACATAAAAGAAACTTCTATAAAGATCAATAAAAAGTAATAAAACAAACACTTTTATTATTTTATGTGAAATCTTATTGTTTTAAAATAATCAGTAGTATAAGATACAGTTTTATGCAGTTTTATAAGTAAAACATTTTTTTTAACAGATAATGCTGGAGAATATGAGTTTATCTGATAACTTCATTTCTCTCTGAAAACTGTTTTTTTTTTTCTCACTAACAAAAGCATGGGCAAAAAGGGAGTTGATTTACAGGGAAAAAAGCCTGGATCTCTTAAGGTTCTGTACTACAGTCACTAGTGTTAGTCACTTACACTATTATTATTATTATTATTATTATTATTATTATTATTATTATTATTATTATTGTTATTATTATTATTATTATTGCTGTTGTTGTTGTTGTTGTTGTAAGTACTAATACTTATCCTCATCCATCATAATCATCATTATAAGGATTTTATTTGAAAAAAAAAGTATAAAAATGCTTTGAAAAGAAAAAGAAATAAAAACTAAATAAAAATCTCCTCTTATGCTTGAGGCTCTTGGGTGATGAGTGAGTACTACTTGATGGGTCAATACTGACATCTAGAGCACAAAAAAGTATTTGTTTCTTCCTTTTCTATGTATTTTTATTATTTATTTATTATTATTTATTTAGTATTATTATTATTATTATTATTATTATTATTCATTTTCAGGTGAAAATGCAAAAGTATATTGACAAGTTAAATGGTTATGGTTATTTGAGAATTACCTTGTGTATGGATATACTATATATATATATATATATATATATATATATATATATATATATATATATATATATATATACCAATTAGCATTTAAACATTAAAACCCAAAACATTAAGCCCAGTATTGTGTTAAATCCCCTTGTGCCATCTGGGAAGCTCTGACCCCTTGGAGCATGACTCCACAGGACCTCAGTGTGTGTGCGCTGGCATTGGATCCTTTGGGTATTGATGGTTGCTGATCTGGTGGGAATTGCGGAGACCAGGTCAGCATCATTCACCTGTTAAGCCCCAAATATTCAGGATGGGATGCAATGCGTGCTCTGATATCATTCTATCTTGGGCAACGCTGCCTTTTTCTTTTTTTCAGCAGTTTGTGCTGCAGTGGTTTTTCTGTTGGATCAGACCAGACAGGATGGCCTTTGGTCCCCATAGGCATAGATAGGAATATGGTCTTGGATTCCCATGATCTTGTCACCAGTTCAGTATTGGTAGCTCATGATGTTCAGTTCACCTCACGGTGACGTTACTGTGGTGTGGGCTAATCAGTGTATATACACTACCATCACTAGGCGGCGACCTCGCGCAGCTAATCATGATGCACCTGTTAAGGCCTCTTTTTCTAACTGGATATGGAATATCGATATCGGCATGCGCCAACCACCAAACTTTGGGATCGGGTACTATGAGCATTATTTGATAGGCATATTTGTTTATCAGAATATGCTACCTCAATTTTTTTCAATAAACTTGTAAAAAATAAAGTGTGTGTGTGTGTGTGTAGATTTTGTAAGAGTAATTTGAAGCTTCATTTTTAATTAACATATATCTATATTGAAAAAAAAACATCAATAACATTAATAAGAAGCTAAAAAAAAGTATTTTTAACATGGAAAAAATATACATATATAAAATATATGTATTGCTTTGACAGTTTCCTCATAACGCAATAAGCGGCAAAAGCGTTCAAGTCAAACCAGGACTTTTGATTGTGCAGAATAACAGAACAGTATAAGATTAAAAACTCCCTTTATTTCTCTAATGTAGGTCTATATAATCCCCTGCTACTCCAATATACTTATCCCAGTGCTTAGATACCATCAAGATACAAAGTTTTCTCACTACACCGGAGCCATGATCGGACTGCCTGCTTTATGTCTGACAAGCTGGCCTCCCAGGAACTCCTGTCATTACTTCTTATTATCGTATCATGCTTGAAGTGTTGTATAAATGTCATCGTTTGTATTGATTTATTCTCAAGAACTTTCATCACGAGTCCTGGTTTGACTCGAACGGCGCCCCGTACATGGCTCAGTGGTGACATCTGGAGCACGAAGAAGGACAAACACCCAGAGTTTGTTCATTCTCGTATATATATATATATATTTTTATTTCATTTTGAGTAATAATGGAATATTGAACATTTCAGACAGTACCCAATTGAATACATATTTTCGATCTGCTTTTATTGCTTACCAATTTTGCCGTCAATGCTGCTCTTTATAGACACCAAATATTTCATTCAGGCTATAGCTACATGATGTTTAATTGAGGAAAAAAAAAGCTATAAAGATATTGTTTTTTTATTTAAACATCAATAAACCATGTGTACTCTAAACAATTCTCAAGAAGAGACTATTAAAAAATAATAATAATAATAATAATAATAATAATAATAATTAAAACATAATTAAGCGAAGCTTACTGTCAGTCTGGTGCCAGTGTGTGTTTACGTACGTAACAGAAGCTACTTTAAACTGCAGGTATTTTGAACAGTTCTTCATTGAGGCACTCACTGGTGCTATATATTTCACACAACACCGTCAGAAAAAAAAAAAAAAAGAAGAAGAAGAAAGTAGTCGTCCAGTTAAAGTTAGAGTTAATCTCTGCCTAAATACAATCATAGCTCTGCTGACAATAAGAAACATGTTAGATGATACATTATCTGCATATTTTCTCTAATCTAATAATAATAATAATAATAATAATAAAAGAATGAAAAACACAGCAGACAATATATCCATGCTTTAAGCTTTAACTATTTATAATATATGCGTATAATCTTATTACTTCTTTTCATCTTACTAAAAGCTTTTCTGCCATTGATCGACTGATTAACAGAATACATGGGAAAGAACTTTCCATATCCAAATACTGCACAATAAGAAAATACTATACAGACCTCTTCTCATATGTAATCTAGCAACACTACTAATTGCATAAATTAAAAATAATAATTATTTTTAAAAAATGAAAAAAAAAAAAAAAAAGTAGATATACTGACAACGTGAGTGGTTTTTGGTTATTTGAGAAATACCATGTGTATGGAGTCTATCTACCGTGCTTATGATGTATATCAAAAATGTTGGATGGACACAACCGTTCAGCGAAGTTTCATATTCTAGTGAGAAATTGCATTTAGAAATGATACAAACACATAAAGTACAAACTCCAAAGCCATTACAAGGTCATATATAAATCAATATAAACCATATATATATATTTTACAGTGTATATAAATTATAGATAGAAATGAGTCTAGAATACAGCTCGAGAACAATATACATACAGATATCAGATATATCTTGCATCTACAGTACATATCTACACTATTACATTGATTTTCTTTTTTCATTTATTTCTTTTCTAAACGCTCATCTTTTTTCTTGTTTTAAAAGACAATTCGGTTCATCATCCATTGGTTGTTTTTGATCTGGAATCTAGTGTCTCCTCTCTGCTAGAGTTCTCTCCGATACTCTGGACGCCTTTTCCTTCCAAGTGCTCTTGGGTGTCGCGTCACTATCTGTAAACGTCTGCGTGGTATGCTTGATTGTAACGCTTTTGTGGACGTGTGTCGGATCTTTGTCCGAGCGCTTTCTCCCCTTTCTTTGAGATATACACTTCCAGGTTGTCAAGGGTGCGCTCGGGGTATCGCCTTTTTTATCATCGGTTTCCTGGTTTTGTCTTCCAGGAGCAGACCCGTATTGTATTAAGTCGCTTGAGGAACTTGTTTTTTCCTCCTCGCCCGGCTCGGCTACCGCTGTCTGGGTCATGCAGGGGTTGAGTTTTGACCGGTGCACGTGCAGACCGGAGTTGATTGTAGGAATCTGGACCATCTGGATTCCCCCTATGGGGATCATGAGGCTGAGGCTGGAGCTCGGAGTCTGAGGTTGGGAATGTAGAGGCAGGTGGCTGAGCACTCCTTGGCCTTCCCTGGCCTGCCCGTGCCTGAAGGAGAGCAACTCGGTCTGATGCTCTCTTCTCTGAGCTCTGCTCGTCTTCTCCTGGAAGGCAAACAGAAGGCCGTTTGTGAGCCAAAAACGCTATATCAAGCGGGTATCGCTTCACCGATGCTATTTCTAAAGACCTGAAAACAGCTGCTGTTTTTATTTCAGGTAAGGAGAACGTTATTTATAAGCAGAAAGACAAATTAAGTAATGCCGCCAATTTTAATCTTAGAAACACAAGTACACCCCAAGTCCAAAGCCACATTGTGATACTACCAGAGGCTAAACATACAGGTGTCTGGGTTTGGCATTAATTATATGTAAAGAGCGATGGCCTGCTTTCTTAATAAAGGCATAAGTCCAAAATAACAGGCTGTGTACTTTTGGCATCAGTATATTGGTTTTGGAATGTTTGGTCTGGATAGATTTGGCTACGTGGCCCAGAAATTGCTGCGTGCACAAATAAAAACCTGCCGTACTATATGGGGAGTAAAATAAACTCAGCCAAAGTAGGAATCGTTGACATCTCTTTATCCATGAACTCTTCCTGACTAAATGCAATATTGAGCAAAGTAACATAACTTAAATAAAATATTAACTAAATTATGTACTGTTGGTCAAATTTGCATGGAAGTGCATGCGTAAATGTACGGTATTTCAGTTGTATATGCATTATACTGCAGTACGCAATGAGATTAAATAATATTTCTCCTGGACCCGAGGTGCAAAGACATAAATGAGACATGACAAGGGACGAAAGACAAATGAATGGCAAAAACACAACAACCTAAAGTATCTCAGTGATGTGTTCAACGACTAGAGCTGCTCTTAGATCCGTATGGTGCTCTCTCAGAATCGTATAATATTTCATTTTGTGTTTACTACAGCAAATAAACTAATCGTTTTCACTAATCAATAAATTACTAATCATACAGTATATACTGTAAACCGTATATCTCTCGGTCGAGTTCAGCACACACGTGGGGAAGACTGCTGACTTAACAGTTGTATAGAAAACCATTATCATATAATAACACCCTGCACAAGGAGGGTAAGCCAAAGAAGGTCATGGCTGGCAAACAGTGCTGTATCTAAGAATATTTATGGAAATTTGACTGAAAGGGAATTTGTGGCAGGACAAGGTGAACAATCAACAGGGACGACCTTTGAAAGAGCTTGACGAAGAGTGCCGTGAGGCTGGAGTCGGTGTTTTAAGAGCCACCATGCACAGCTATCTTCTGGAAATATTTAACTCGAATGAATGAATCTAGAATATTAATATCTTTAACTCGACCAAAGGGACATTCATTGCTAATTAGCGACCTCAACATGAGTCCAACTGTGCTCTCTGGATAAATGTCACATGCTGTCTTGGTTAAGAAGGAAATCAAGCAGAAATAAAACTCACCGGCTTGCCCTTGAAATTGACTGTACTGTTTGAAGACTTGGTTAACTCTCGATGGTTGTAAACCCTCTGTTGGACAGTCAAGCTGGCCCCAAAACTGGAGCTTTGTGGGCTGCTTGGAGACATGGGACATATGGGAGAAATAGCTCGAACTGGGGATAGGTGTCTTAGTGAGAAAGGTGAGACGGGTCGGGTGGATGGGGAAAGAGAGGACTGGCAGGGAGAAGGAGAGAGACTCAGCCGGGGAGAGAGACAGCGCAAAGGGGATGCATCCCGTCGTGGGGAGCCTGGATGCCCAGGGGATACAGTAAGGCCAGGAGAAAGACTGCATATGGGGGAAGAAGACATGGCTGCAGTGGTGGTCTCTACATATGAAGATGTGCTTGGACTCGGCTGCCTGGACTCATTTGTCTTCACCAAGGCTGTTGGACCTGAACATCCTGGAACTTCACTACAGACAGATATCCTCACAGATGAAGCAGAGGATTGGGATGTCTCCTCATCAGCTTCCTCATTGTCGTCATCTTCCTCATCCGTGTCCTCGGCATCTGAAAACTGGTGCTCCTCTGCGACTTCTGGTGCTGTGAAACTCTCCTCAGGACCATCTACAGGAAGGAATTTCATTTAGGCTTTGTACATTTTGATATGATAATTTGAAAGATAGTGGTTTTGCAAGCACCTGCTTCTTCTGTGTCTGGCTCACTCAGCACAGGTCCAGGAGCGGTCCCCTCTGGACAACGTTTCCCATGAGCCTTTGACTTCATATGTTTGGTGAGATTCCCTATGGATTACACAGCAAAAAATAATACATAATGTTAGATTGCTAGAAGCTACAACGATCCATAAATTCAGTCATGATACTCATTTCCATCCATCCTTCTAGGAACCTCTATATTCTAACTAGGCGAATAGTGAGGCATTGTATTTATTCCCATTTTTACAACCATGGTAGGACCTCCAGTCAACATTCACACACCCAATCACACACTACAGGTAACTTTGGGAAGACAATTAGTCTTAAGACAGAAGACCTGGAGAAAACCCACCAATTATAGAGAGAATATGCAAACTCTATGCACACAGACCCCGAGACGGGAATCAAACCCGGACCCTGGCGGTGCAAGGCGACAGTGCTAACCACTAAATTAATAATAATTTATGTAAATAGAAGCTTTAAAAAAAGTGATATAATAAAAGTAATTTTTTGCTTATATTTTGTCATTTTAATTTGCACAGTGGTGCAACCTCCAGGGTCCGGGTTCAATTTCCAGCTGGGCTCGATTCCCGTCTCTAAGTTTGCGTGTTCTCCCCGTGCTTTGTGGGTTTGCTCCAGGTACTCAGGTTTCCTCCCACAGTCCAAAGACATGCAGATTAGACTAACTGGCATTCCCTAATTCCCAGTAGTGTGTGAGTGTGTGTATGTGTGTGTGCCCTGTGATGGATTGGCACCCTGTCCAGGGTGTACCCCGCCTCGTGCCCTAAGTCCCCAGGGATAGGCTCCAGGCCCCACACGACCCTGAATACAGGATAAAGTAGTATAGACAATAAGTGAGAGTGAATGAATAATTAAAATAATGAATCATGATCATGATTATAACTACATGCTGTATTTTATTTATATGGAAAGAAATAAGTTTAAGTGAATAAATGTTTATGCAATAAATTTCGTCCATGTCTAGATTTCCTCATCCTCCATGTGCTTGGCTACAATGCATAAGATGAGACATACAGAGGTATTAGCAACCAAATTACTGCCCCAGGCACAACAAATATACAGTAATGCAATGCAATGGAGCAGAAGCTAGACAGTAATCTAATGGTATAAACTTCAATAGATTGCCTTTGGTTTTGAAAGCGAAGTTGCAGTGCTGGCAGACGTAGGGCCGAGCATCAGTGTGCAGTCTGATGTGTTTCCGCAGCATGCTGGGCTTCTTGCAGCGGATCCCACACTCCTCACACACGTAACGGCCTCTCCCCCGTCCCCGCACGTACACATACTCCTCACTCGACCTGTAACTGAAAGAACGTCTCATTCAACACCTGATTCATTCAAAAACAAGACAAGAAATCAAATAAATTAAATTATACAACACAAACTTTACTAGAAAGATAATTATTTGATATATATTAAAATTGAAAGGGATGTTCAAGTCAAACCGGGACTTTTGTGTGCACAATAACAGAACACAGTTTTCTCTTTTATTTCTCTATATAATCTCTTGCTACACTAATACACTAATAACCCAGTGTGTCAATAGTGCTTGGACAACATCAAGGTAAAAAGAGTTTTCAGTCCGCCAGAGCCATGCTTTACGTCTGAAACGCTGGCCTCCCAGGAACTCCTTTAATGGCCCAAATAGGCAGAAATGGCTTGGAGCGAGGTCAGGACCTGTATGAAGGATGCGTCAATAACTCCCATTTAACTCGCATTTAATTCGCTGAATGTTCACTGGAAAGTCTGCAGTTGGCTCTCAGTCACCTTCAAAGACGCACGATCTTCTTTAAAATCATTCTTATTCCCATATGACTGCAGCTACTGTAAGAGTCTCATCGAACCAGTACACATTATGGCACGATCACAAATCTTGAAAGGTGATTATCAATGATTTAAAATATTTCAGTGATAGATAATATCATCCATTTTATTCTGACAATCTGATCTGAACAACACACTGGATCTGTGTAAAACATTCCCAGAGAAGCAAATCTCATCATGGCATTCCTTTTTACAATATTAAACTTTTAAAACTGTACTGAGTAAGGACTAAATGGAAAGTAATATTGTGAGAAAAAGAACACTACCAGCATGGACAGCATAATAAATGGATTATACATTGTGCAAGACATTCTATGTATACTTTTTTTCTCTTTTTTTTTAACATCTCCAGATCTAAAGCACCTGCACAGACCGCTTTAAAAAAAAAACCTCTTTATTAAAAGAAAACCAGTATATTTGGCCAAGACCTTCCTCCTAAATGTACACAGACACGACGGACACATGGACACTAACTCGGACTGGGTGTCCACCCATGGGTGTGTTCAGAGAGTCCCAAAATGGGGCCTCCACTTTACCTCAAACAGAGAACCATTTATAATGTCAAGGATCCGAGCCCCCCCTCATTCCAAGCCCTTCACCACCCACACGTCCCAGCTTAAACATGGGGTGCCAGGACTGTTTCCCAAAGTCTACATAGTGCATGCATGCCAACACAAACAACTAAGAGGGAGGGAAACCCTGCCTCAAACCAGCTGCTCTGAAAATATTACCAATTGCTGGACAAGACCTCTACACCACCTTTCTCATTAATAACAATGATAACAGTGTGCAAACTAAAAAGCTTTTAGCTTTATGTCATTCTGCTATTTACTTAGTGGTTTAAGGCCCTGAAAAGTACATCAATGTTTACCATGTAGTAAAGCTGAAAAGACTAGGCAAAGTCACTGGTGTACAAATGAGCTACAGTTTCAGTTTCAATATTCCAAAGGGGCCAAAACATTAACGAAGGAGGAATAGGGGGAAAACTGGGGGGGAAGGCCCTGGAAAAATTAAGTCCCATATGACCCAAGGCTTAGGCTGAACCTGGGGCTAATGCAATTCCACTGTCTGTACCTGTATCGGTTTTAGTATCTGACTTTGGTTTGTTAATTTAACATTAACAAACCAAAAAAAAACTAAGTACTATAAATCCATTCATTCATCCCTTATCCTATGTAGGGATGTCGGTACCTGGAGCGTATCCAAGAGAAATCAGGGCAGAAAGGCCTAATACTCCCTGGATGTTGTGCCAACCCATGGCATGGCACAAGGGCATACACTCATACACCCGATCAAACACAGTGCCAATGCCTTTAGACTCTGGGGGGAAACTACAGATGTTGATACCCACCAAGCACGGGGAGAACATGCAAATCTCCAGGCACATGGATAGGAAGTGTGATTCTAACCCCCAACCCTGGAGGTGCGAGGAGACTCCGCAAATCATTAGGCTACCCTGTTGGCAACTGAAATAAGGTTTATCAGATATATTTAGTTCAGGCAAGGACAAGCAATAAGGTTATTAATTAAGAAAGATTAATAGAAATAAATGAATTAAATGATAGATTTTAATTAAGATTACATCATTCTGCTCTACAGTAAGTTGAAGTCATTCTGTACTTAATTAGCCGTACAGTATTGGGAACCTGCAAGACTTAAAATCACTTTTGTTGTATACTAGTACACGCATTAGCCTAAGGGCATGCCTTGATAGGGGATTCTTAATCATGAAGTATATTCCACACTCACTCACTCACTCACCCCAGGGTCATGGGGTTCCTGCAGCCTATCCCAGGAGACTTAGGGCATGAGGTTGGGTACACCCTGGACGGGCTGCCAATCCATCGCAGAGTACACATATACAGTACACACTCACATGCTGATTCATACTGTATATTATAGGCAATTTGGGAACTCCAGTTAAGCTAATCTGCATGTCTTTGGAGTGTGGGAGGAAACCGGAGTACGAGGAGGGAACCCAACAAGCATTGGGAGAACATGCAAACCCAAGGCGGGAATCGAACCCGGACCCTGGAGGTCATGAAGAGTATTGATGAAAAATAACAGACTTAATTAGTGGTTCTTATGTAATTTCTTTTCGTCATTCATTATTTTAATACTGGCTACAAATACCATTTAGCACTAACTACCTACCTAACTACTATCCTAAAAAAAAAAAAAACATAAAATAAAAAATAAAACCTCTTCAAACAGTTACAGGGTTTATTAGATTGTACAGTAGGAAGCTTAGAGACGTGCACTAAAAACATTCTATCAGAATTTACTTCAGAAATAGGACACAGTGCTGCTGCTAGTCCAAATGAAGTTCATTAAGCAGCGCACATTACAATGCCGCTACCATTTTTTTTTTCAAGAAGATTATCATTAAGCGAGGAAAGAGAATGAAAAACAAAAAACAAAAGCAAATGCAATCTTCTCATCCTGTGGCAGCTTTGTGCTAGAACCATGGTCTGATTTCAGAGCTGAGGAACGGACTGTTTAAGCCAGACTACTGGACCAAACCACCAGCAAAATCTACAGTCCACCTCCCACACATATCTTTTTTTAACACACATTCTCTGTTCATTCGGAATAATGCATTTCTATTTGATTACTTTCCTACGAGGCACTCGGTTATGTGTGTCCCGGGAGAAAGAAGTACCGAACCTTCATTATCTTATTCTGCGCATCTAATATCATTTGCTGAAGTCTAAAGCAGCACAACGGCCCATGCCAGAAGACCTCCTCGTCGCACTGAGCGAAATATATATTAGGCCGTTAAAAATGTTTTTATGACCTCGAGAAAACAACGAGCAGACTGCTGCTTGTCTGATTGATGAGTCAACCTCGCAGCGTCTGCATTAATTGTGAGATCAAGTCACTGTGGAGAATATTTCGTGCAAGCGCTCACTGTGAGGGAAAGGAAAGACACAGATGGCTGCTTTCATACACAGACATGACAATTTGTCTGTGAAACTCGTGAACCTCAAGGGCGCTGTCACGAACACCTACATCGTGGGACAGCTTTCGAGCAGCAAAATGGGGAGCGGCATAAATGACCGTTTGCATATCCTGTGAATAAAGGCGATAGCAGGAGTGATCAGTAGATTCACTAGTACTCATCAATGTCTTCCATCTATATTGTTATTTCTACATAACTACGTAACTAGCATGTTATCAAAAAATACAGCTGTGCCCATCTCTCTCTCTTTCTCTCTCTCCCCTTTTCCAGAGCTGAATGACCAAATTCATTTATGCAATTTGGCATCAGCCAGGCTCTGCGGGGTTTGCAGGAGAGAGGAAGCAAACGCCAGGCTAGGTAGTTTCCTGGCTCAAACCACGTAACAGAAGGTCTGTGTTGGCTCTGACAGCTAAACAATCTCCTGCAGCAGAAGGGGCAAGAAAAGTGCATGGAAATTCTGGCGACACATGTACGAACATGACCAAGGAACACCGTGCAGGCACTATAAAAGATGGAAGAACACACTAAAAAAAGACATAAAAGTACTGTACTATAAATAGATGGTATACTACTTAAGGAATGTTAGACCAAAACACTTGATCTTAGCTATTCAAAGGATTTAATTCCAACGCCTCCACACGATATTCAATCTTAGTGATATCAGAAAAAAAATCTGAATCACTAAATTAAAAAATAACGGTTTAAAAACCTAGCAAAACTTGATGGGACCTCGACCACCATGAAGACTGGTCCTTTCAGAGGTTAGTCCTTGATGTGACCTTGATCCTCTTTGGTCTAGTTCCAAACTCTAATTAGTGTATCTGCTTGTTTCTATGATAATTCAATAAAATTATCGTTAAACGGTAAAATTATTAAAAATACAAGTGTAACTTACCCTCCTTCGCAGATTTGTACCCGGAGGATCTCATTGTATTTGGAGGTAGACTGTGCTTCCTCTTCTCCCTCTTCCTTTGGTGTCTTCTCGGACTTTCTCAGCTCAGCTTTCTGGATCTCTGTGGGGTCTTTGGGCTGTATGGCAAGTACCTATACTCGAGAGAGACACGGGCAAGTTCACCAACCCTGTTCCGGGTGCCCAGGGAGACAGAGATGAGGGAATTCACTTTCAACATTTTGCAGAAAGTATTATAAGTGATTTTGACTCTACAGAGTCAGGTGAGTCACTTCTAAAAACAGACTAAACTCTACCTTTCCTTGTCCTTGGCGCTTACACACAACCAGCCATAACATCAAAAACATTAACATTAAAACCACCTAGATTTTAGGTTCCCCTACTGCCACAGGGGTGGCTCTGGGGCATTGCTCCATGGGACCTCTGGTTGTGTGCTGTGGTGTCTGGAGCAAAGATGTTACGGGCGGACCCTTTGGGTACTGTAGGATGCAAGATGGGGCCTCCATAGATCGGGCTTGTTTGTCCCACTCATCACATCGCTTAATCACATTGGGGTCAGGGGAATTTTAAGGCCAGATCAACAACCTTTGGCTCTTTGGCTGCTAATCCCTGTGCGTGGAAAGTGTTCTGATATCTTTTTTTTTATTGTGGTCAGCATTGATTTCTTTTGCATGAGCTTTTCTTTGGAATTGGGCCTTTGGTCCGAGTAGGCATGGAAAGATCTTGGGTGTCCATGATCCTGTCGCCAGTTTACTGGTCTATAATTTATAATCAATTTTATTCAATTTATTTGGTGGTAGATTAATGTTATGGCTGATCAGTGGATATACATACTGTATAGTGTGTGTGTGTGTGTGTGTGTGTGTGTGTATATATATATATATATATATATATATATATATATATATATATATATATATATATATACTGTACGTATTGTTTTCAGGTGGAAGTTACATACTAAAGGTACAAAAGATTTACCCCTGAGGGTACAACTTTGTAAACATGGAAAGTCTGTTAGACAGGAAAGACCTATACGATGTTTTTAAACAAGCCATCAAGGTCATATCATAGAAAATATGGCCACACGTTTGCGGACACTTGACTATTGCACCCATATGTAGACTTAAGTCTTTCCCCAACACCCCTTAAATTTTCCTTTGAGTCCTGACCTCAACCCCACTGAATGCCTTTGGGATGAATTGGAATGCTGGCTATGCCCCAGGGTTCTTCATCCAACATCAGCACCTGACATCTAATGATCTTGTGGTTGACTAAACACAACTCTCTACAGTCATGTTTCAAAATCTAAAGAAAAGCTTTCCCAGGAGAGTGAAGGTTATTATAACAGCAAACAGGGAACTAACTCTGGACTGGGAAGTTCAACAAGCACATATGGCTATTAAAGTTATGTGTCCACAAACCTTTGGTCATAAAATGCATATGAAAAAATACTTTTTATAATTTACCCATAATTCTCATAAATATTTTCCATCCAGAAATTTGTACATTTACCTCAGCCTCCTTGCAATCCCTTGTGTCAGGTGCTGCAGGTTTTGCTGCTGTGGAGGGAGACATCGCTGCTGTAGTGTAGGTAAAAGAAGTATCTCTTTGCTTGCAGTACACTAGAGAGAGTACATCTTTGCTTGTTAGCCCTGGAGGGTTTGGATTCCGATTACTAATGGACCAAGTAGAATAGACTGAGTTCTGGTTGTCATCCTGAGCAGATGGATTGGGTTTGACATAGTTTAAATAGCACCAGCTAATTGCGAGATTTGTGTCAAGAGATGTGTACGACGGCTCTTCTTTTTTGATGGGAATCACAATACTATTAGTACACAGCTGGAGTTCATCTTTCTTGCTGGAAATTAAACTACTTATATTGCTCTTTGAAAGGTCGGTGTCCTCTTCCTCTTCCTTCACACGTTTCTGTTGTTGGCTATCAGGAGTGAGCTCCACGCTGCTTGTTGGCGACAGTACTCGTTTATTTCCTCCTGCATTGGAGGATTTGGACCCCTCGGCTACTGGGGGTTGATCTTTAAAATCAAACCTAGAAACTGTAGATTCAAATTTTGAACCAGAGCAGCCAGGATCCTGAGATGTTGCAACAATTGACTGTGACAGCGTAGTGTAAACAGATTTGGCATGGAATGTTAGGTCTGAACAAAGTCGAACAGGCACTCTCTGCATTCCAGGAGGCCTCAAAAGCTCTTGGCATGGAGTAATATCAAGTAGGGAATGGTAGTGATGATAAGCAGCAGTTGACTGTCCAACATCTTCCTTTATGGGGATTTCAAGCTTTAGACCGGAAGAGACTGAATAGTAATGAGCTCTTGCAGCACCTGACAGGCAGTGCAGATTTTCCATAACTGTATGATCATCTGTATGAGTCACTGCAGTTAAAGAAGTAACAGTTTTATGAGAGAATGAGGGGCATACTGTATTGCTTAAAGACACATTACAGACTGAAGAAGGTACAAAAGAATGAGACGTGTCCGGACTTTGCCTAGGAGAAATGCTTGCACTTGGAGATGGGGGATTAACACTAAGAACTGGCCTTGGTGGTGGACCCTCTTCATCTGGCTCTCTTACAACAGAATGCTTCATTAGGAGGCATTTGCGCCTTTCCCTCCAACCTGCAGGTGTTCGATCAGGGGATAGACAGCTGTAATCAAAGGATTTACTTCTGCTCTCAACAATGGGGTTAGTCTGCTGAGGTATATGTGGTGCTTGCTCAGATGCAGACCGTTGCATTTCTCTATGAGGGTGGTGAGTACTCGAGACTGTTAATGTATGAGGAGCTCTTGATCTTCTAGATATTGTTTCAACATCACATTTGACAGATTCCTCAGGTGATGTGGAATGACTAAATCGGTGAGTATCTTGACTTGGACTGTGAGGAACAGATAGTGATTCAAAACTTGAGTCTCCAGAGGACTGGGTTGCCTCTGCAAGACGCAATCTTTTCTTTTTTGGGGGCAACTTTTCAATGGGAAGCTGGGCCAGTGATGGACTTCTCTGGGGCCACTGGAAGTTTTCAACCTTTTTTGGCTCTTTAGTTTCAGACCCATCTGGATGGAGTGGCACTGTTGCATTGGTATTTGTTTCTTCTGTTACTCGAATTTCTGGTATTTGAACATTGTGTTGGCGAACAAGCTTACGGAAATTTGGCTTTATTGTCTGTTCCTTTAAGTAAGTGTGAGGCAATGGTTCTTGTTTGTTAAATAAACTAGTATGTTGTATCACCGATACTCCTTTCAGAGTGTTCTCTTTCTCATGAGTTTGCATTGACCAAACAGATTCTATGATAGGCTCTACAGACATTGCAATATACCCTTGTGATGTAGCAAAAGTAGAGGACAAGGCAGCTGATGGTAAGGCAGGATCATCAAGTTCTAGACTCTCCTCCTTTCTCCTTTTGCGCAACGCTAGACCACCAATTCGAGTTTTCTGAATTGTCCCATGCTCTTCAGATGGACATGTTGGAATTTCAAGTTGGTGAGACAGCTGGGCAGGGCAGTTATGGTTCTTGTGTGTTTTATATGTTTCCCAGTTGTTGCAAGCAAGTCCACATGCTTCACACTCAAATGGTTCTGCTTTTTTTTCCTTGCAGTCAGACACCATGGAAACTGAGGGATGAAATGGTGAGCTGGAACAGGGCTGTTCCTCAATAGTAATTTCAGCACCAATAGGTAATTCAATTGCAGGTTGGCGCCTTAGCATACCATGCCTCCTGTTCTGAGCTGGTTGTTCATCAAATGATTGGCTTTGACGAAAGTTTTGTGGGGCGGCAGTGACTTCTGTGTTTGCATCTGATGGTAATGAGTGACTTCTTAAAAGGGGACCAGATGACAGAGATGGTTGGCTGACACTGATGGAGTGGTGTTGAAATTTCTCACAAGGGACACCTAGAGTGATAGACCCACTGCTTTTTGAACTAATGTCTATCTCTTTAGCTCTACAAAGAATTGTATCTTTTGAAAGAGACGACTCAATGCTGCTTCTCCTGGAAAGTGAAAACCTTCTGGGTTTGACGCTATCAATCTTGCTTGTGTCTACGACTGCTTCATTAATGGTGATGAGTTTGGTGATGTGATCGATTACTTGCTTTTTAGGCACTGAGAATGGGATGCTCCTCCCCTCAAGTTCTGCAGAGTGTTCATCTTGTTGACGAGCTGTTCTCTGCAAATGGCCAAGACGACCAAATTTTCCAAGAATAACTTCTGCATAAGTTTTGGCACTTGTGTTTGGCAGGTTGTCTTGAGAGACATCGGTGCTTTCAGAACGAGAGAAATAGCCTGATTCTGTGCTGCCTTTGCTGCCGATCCCAAATGATGAGGAGGTCTCATCAGATGAGCCGATAGGAGCTCGTCTTCCTTTGCTAAGCCTCATAGCTAGTCTCTTTTTGACAGCATGAGAATATTCTAATCCCTGTGGTTGGCCTTCATTGGATACCTCTGCGCAAGAATCTCTTTGAGAAGATGCCATTTCTTGATTTTTAAGCGTAAGAGATGACTGACCAGTGTCTTCATCTGATTCTGTAACTGGATCATCATGACAACTCAGGCCAGACACCTGTCTACCTGAGGCCATGCCAGCTTTTACCTTATGTGTGTGTGATTTACGGTGCTTGTAAAGATTACTTTTAGTCTTAAAGGAAAAACCACATGGTGCACAAGGGTAGGGCCTTTCTCCTGTGTGGGATCGTATGTGTTTCTGTAGTACGCTGGGCTTGGCACATGCACGACCACAATAGGTGCATACATACTTTCCTGGCTTTTGAGGTTTACGCTCACGTTTTTGTTTTTGTGTGCTCTCCTGCATCTCCATGGAAGGTTGCTTTGACACTGATGAAGCTGAAGTCTCAGGGCATTTATCAGAAACGTCCATATCTTCAGAGCTTCTAGAAGCCCATTCTGTCTTCCCCCCTTCAAGAGTATCTGCTTCCTGTACATTTCTTTTCTGAAGCCGGAGACGCTTTCTCTCATGACGTCTTTTTGTTTGTTTCGGATGGGATGGTCCATGCTGCTGCTGGGAGCCAGTTGCGGTTGGTTCCGGGTTGTCAAGACAAGACTCATATTGAGTTTCATGAAGGTGTTCTTGACCTCCTGACTGCTCCCCAGTGCTCAGCTGCTTATTTGAGACCTCCATAAAATGTGGAAAAAGCCTCTGGTAGAATGTCACACCCGAAGACTACCTCACAAACCGTTGATCAAATGTACTCATTATGGACATAACATTGCCAAAGGAGTAGTTAGTTTTCTGGGACCTCTAAGCACTAGGTATAAAAAATTAAGTGGTCCTGGAATTTAAACTTTAATTCAGGATGAAATTCATGCTGTGGCACACAACTTGGTTTTCAATCATGCTTGTGAAAGCTGATAGTTTTTTTTTTTAACTTCGAAGGTGGAATATCAACATATCTCCTTTACAGATGTTTTTCTTGACACTCGTGTAATAAAAGCTTTTCTTCATGCAAATGGTGTCACTTTAGAAGTTCTGAAATAAAAATAAAAATAGAAAAAAAATAAGATGCTCTATGAGCACAAGAAATGCTAATAAATAAATTTACAAATGCATACACACAGAGTTTCGCTTATATGGGTGCGCCAACCTCGTAGTTAAACTGTAGGTTTTCAGGGACCCGTTTATAGGGACATTTTGTAGGTCAAACGTTGACTGATTCTAAGCCTTCTTTTGTGATTTGTAACTATTTTTCAATGCATCATTTGTGTCATCCTCTCTCATCCTTCTCATCAGGATGGTGGAGTACAGTATCGAGCAGCACATTTTTTATAGTGCTCACCTATTGGGTCACCAATAGGAAAAAATATGGTGTTTCTGGTGTCCCCTTAAAGAGTATTATTCAGAGGATGGTACGGAAACATGGAGCACGCCGTCGAAATTTCTCTGCCAAAAAAAATAGAGATCACTTCCAGCATCATAGATAATGCAATCAATTACACATATGTCAACGTGTGTATCATGTTTTTTTGTTTTTTTCAAATTGCCTTGTGAGAGTGAGAGTTATTACAGAATGTTCAGGGCCTCTTTCGAGTGAATCACCGATATTTTCAGCAGTGCTGCAGCATTTGATGCACTCCCATCATCCATTCAAGTGGCCACCACTCTAATAGTAACTGGTCAGCAAACGTCCTTTGGTGGTCTTTAATCAGTGATGGAATCACAAAATTCAGTAAATGCATACCCATTGACTTTTCTAAGAAAATCTAAATGACACATTTCGGCATCCTGAAATTTTTTTATTGTTGTAATTTCCTCAAAACTCTGCTGGCATCTTAACTGTTTATAACTATAGGTTTATACTTGTAAACCATTCATCCCATTAAAAGCAGATTTCTTAATGTAATTTTACAGATGTTCCTAAAGAAGAAGATCAGACATTAGACAAATTAATGTTTTCTTACTATTGACATTTTAATATACATGGAATCCAAGCATTCTCCCTCACTAACCAGCTGGCACTAGTGCCCACGCTTTGCTGCAGGGGTGGAAAGGTGTGGAACCATATGGGATCCCGCTGGTAATGCAAATCTTTGCCAGTAGTGCATTCCAGACTTGTTATGCTGTGAGTGTAAGAAAATCTAATGCTGAAAAATGTATCTGTATTCACAGCTTTTGTTTGCTAGCAGGCTTTTTTCACTCAGTTGCATATGATTTATTTGTTATTACTGTTATTTAAAAAAAGACAAAAGGTATGAAAATTTGATCATGTAAATACTGTACACTATATGGACAAAAGTAAGTGACAGCCTGACCATGACCCCTCCATATGGCACAAAGTTCAAGGAATGTTTAGAATGTCTTTGTATGCTGTTGCATTACAATTCCCCTTCGCTGGGAGACCCAGTTATGTTCAGATGAAAGCAGCACAAAGTGAGGTCCATGAACACTTAGTTGGCCCAGGTTGGTTTGGAAGCGCACGTAGACTACACCCCACTGAACACTTTTGTGATGAGTTTTTCCGCCAACTGCACCCCAGGCTTCCTCACCCAACATCAGTGCCAAAATCACAAATGGTAGTATTTGGGTAGTCCTAAAGAGATTACTGTCCCTCATGACATTGTTGGTATATTCTATCCAGATGATTCAGCGGTAAAATATAAAGATTTTCACAAATTAATCAAATTATCGACTTCTTGCACCTGGCATCATGAAGTCTGTCCAGCATGGTTCCACCCATTTCTGGACAGCAAAAGGGATGTAACTTACAGATGCCAGTGCCAAGACCCCCATTCAAAACCAGCAAGAAAAAACATCTGATAATGTTAGGTCATCTTAATCAACACTTTATCTCCAGAGTAATTTCTTCTGAGTCGTTCCGAATTGCCTCTGAACCATCTGAGTTGTCTCGAACCAAGGAACTGTACAACCTACTAGATTTTCATTTGATGCTGTTTGAGATTCAAACCCAGAACAGTTAGTTGGTGATTAATTAGAAAGCTTGAAATGTCAGTATTAGTTAACGTTATCTCACACCATCACAATCTTATAAAGTGTAAAGTGCAGCATATTCCTTAGCACCGCTTTCTTTGCAACATTAGCAAGTGCAGGAGGAATTCCATATTTGTTAACCATCTGAGTTCCTTTATGATAATGTTTTCACACTATAACAAACATCTGCAAATTCATATCTTAATTAGGTTCTGCTTCCATTTTCACATACTTGTTTCTCTATTAAATAAGTTGCGAGGTTCAACACAAAAGAACAGAACTATCTCAGAATAGAAGCTATTGATTCCTACGTTACTCTTTTATCTGCGCAACAAAGCGTCAGGTAATCTGGTAAACAATCATCAGGTAATCTCTCTGTTATTTTTATTTTTTATTTATTTAATTCAATTTTTGGGGGTTCCGAAATACACCTCAAACATAATTATCATCAACAACAGACATTAGCCTAATAACGGTGCTTCAGCCGCCCACTGTTGAGACTGACTTCATGGTAGTCACGTGACTGCAAAAGGTCTGTAGCCTGCATTTGTTATAAAATCATTCAAGTTCAGTAAATTTACATGGAAAGAAAAACAGTACCAGCATATAATGATATAGATTTAGAAAAAAAAAAAATCAATAATACATAATACATGACAATAATACATAATACAGAGCTCTTAGCTGTTGACTATCAACATATGTTCATTTCATAAAATGAGAATCATTTGAAGTGTTTACATGATGTTTTTAAAGCAATCAATTACAAATTAGGGAATATACAGTACATCACTATAATCTAGAGACTTACCAGAATAAAATAAACTGGGTGGCAACAGATGTCTGTCTGAGCTTTTTCAGGGAGTTTGTCCTTCATTTCCAGCCTAGCAATTAATAATAAAAAAAACAAACCAAAAAAAATCTCATCAGAATTCACATTAAACATCTGGGCGAATTTAGTTAGCAACACACTTGGAGAGCTAATCCTAGCTAAATAAGAAGGCCGATTCACAGGAGTTCCTCGTTGCCTTAGGTAGATTTAAATCCCTTGCTGGATGTTTTATCTTATACCACAAGGTGGCGCCACTGAGGCTTAGTGGTTAGCACTGTGGGCTTGCACCTCCGCAATCTGGGTTCGATTCCTGCCTTGGGGTCTGTATGCATGAAGTTTACATGTTCTCCCCGTGCTTTGTGGGTTTCCTTGGGGTACTCCGGTTTCCTCCCACAGCCCAAAGACATGCAGAATAGGTTAGGTGGCATTCCCAAATTGCCTGTAGTGTGTGATTAAGTATGAATATTGACCATAGATTCTACCACGGTCATAAAAATGAGAACGGTCACCATTGACCTCCACAGTCCCTAGTTGGGCTACAAAGGTTCCTAGATGGATGGATACCACAAGGCAGTCGAAAATCTGGAACCTGGTTAACAAGAAGGCCACACGGCCCAGGCACTACTTCCCGCTGTAACATGAACACCAGCATTATATTAATTTATGTGTTCTGATATGTTATTATTTCTATAGTTTTATACACAGGGACTTCTTCAGTGGATGCTCTACATTATTTATAAAAATGGATTTGTTTATAAAAACATTTAAAAAGCGGCTGGTGTGAGAACAACTGCTTATAATATCTATAACTTCTGTGAACACAGTGACTATCTTGATTTGTGACTGTTTCACAACATTAAATCTGACTATAAAGCATTATGCACGACTTGTCAATCATTGAATATATAATAAATTAAACATCGTCATCATCATTGCAAATCACTGTAGTCATTTAATTTAAGAATAAAACACTTCAAACCATGATGTACAGTAACACACCACTGTGGCATGGATTTCTGCACAAACTGCGTATTATTCCTTACTAATCTTGTGTAATGTGATCTCGAGCTTATGTGGCGGAATTGACTAAGATGTGGGTTATGTGGTTTGTTTGCATTTAACCAGGTTTGATTTCTGTAGGACTATTGTACAGTATGTTGCAGTTAAATGACAATAAAAATTATAAAACAAAATAAATTAATTAATTAAAAATTAGGGATTTTACATGCTTACATCAGCTACCTAATTTAACTTCGACTGTCCTAACTTGAAGATAATCTACAATACAATCTCATTATAATCAGTCTATTGTTTTTCCAATAGGGAGAACTGGTAGCACTGAAATGCATAAATTGCACTTTCACTTTGCTTTGTTGCTTGCCATGAGTGTGATGAAATCATGACAAACGTGATCAAAATGTTCCGTCTTCTCATTCCTGTCCCCTATTAATATTTAACTCCCGCTGTCATGTAATTGTTTACATTGCCAGTGAGACACCACTGAATTGCTCTCAAAACTATTGGGTTGCAAATTACTCTCAAAACACGTGCAGAACAAAAGCATCCTCGTGTGGGGAGCATGCAAGGACATTTCCCGTTGCACATTTTGGGAGTCACCTCAAACTATTCCAGAACAGCGTTTGTACTGTAGTGTGGCAGAGCGGATAATGCTGCTGAAAAAAGGCCAGAAGGAATACCATTGCTGTAAAGGGATGTACAGTATGTGTCTGAGGGGTTATGGTCAGGTAGGGAGAACATGCCAAAGTAATAACTACCTGAATGTCAAGACCCAAAAGGCATCACACTTCCTCTTCCTGCTTGCCTTCTTCCCATAATCTAGCTACCATCTCTTCCATAGATAAGCGTGAACAGATAAACACACACCTGGGCCATCCACAGTACATGATGTAAAAGAAAATGAGCTTCATCAGACCAGGTCACCCTCCATGGTCGAGTTTTGATGCCCACTTTAACACTGTAAATGTTTTCAATGATGAAATGGGATCAGTATGGACTGCTTTAAAGATTTTTTCAGGATTTCGTGCTCCAGTAGCTTTTTTTTGTGGGATCCGACCAGATGGGCCAGCCTTATAACCCCGTCACCTGTTGTCCTACCTTGGAACACTTTTTTATCAGGGACTAACCAATGAGAACAGGGACGATCCCAAAGACCTACTGTTTTGGAGATGTCCTGACCCAGTGGTCTTGGTATAACAATTTGAAAGTTTTAGTTTTTCAGATCTTTAAGCCAATTTTTCCTACATTAACATTAAGAACCTACTGTACTAATAGGCCTACTGTATATCTCACTTCCTGAGAGCTGCCATTGTAATGTTATTCACTTCACCTGTCAGTGGCTGACCAATAGGAATGGGAATCACCAATCACAACCTGATACGATATTATCATGATCAGTGCCGATTTGATTAAAATTGCTCACGATTTTATTTATATCCCAATTCGATATTGCATTTCTTCCCCTCGATTTTAACAGCTTTAAACCTTTAGAAAAAGTTTAATGAGTAAATAAATCCCGTTCCTTAAGAAAACATTCGTTTTCTCACTTTTAAAAAAACAAGTGCAGTATTTAACCCGTACAAATTAACTTTAAATACAAGGGTTCACCATTGAATTAAGTTAATCAAAAAATAGATTTTAACCAAGCAGCATGTATCTCAAAAGATAAAGTTCATTCACCCAAATTGATATTTCTCAAACAAATAAACTCCTAAATAATTCACCCGTATCACACGGGATAAACATGTGTAAATAGTTCAGAGTGCACCACATGTAGAATTATAGCTGTAGGTTTTGTGACTTGTGCAGGCGTGTGTACTGCGTGGGTTTGAGACTAATTTGCTCATAGAGTGTGGGGAAAAGGTCCGGTTAGGGGCTTTTAATGCATGAGGTTTTTAATACTGTATCTCCATCGCATTGTGTTTCTGTTGCGTTACTTGGAAGCTTCTGCGCTCTGTACAGAATCGTTTATATATCTGAGGCTGATTGCTAATCAAAGTAAAAACCAACCAAATTTTGGTCACTGGCTAATTAACCGGTTCAACTCTACTGTATTATAAATGTAACTTTTTTAATTGACTTTTTTCTTTGATTTTGGAGTCAGTGTGGCGATATGTGAATCACCACACAAAAGAATCTCAATTTATAACCGAGTCGATTTCCCCCATCTCTACTGAACAGTGTTGGACGAAAATGACCTTCTCATAATACTAGCTGAAAAAAGCAGACGTACATTTAAATGATATGACATAATAATATGCCATAATTAATATGGCATATTTGTATAGCCATATCTTCTATATTTTGTACAGCTTCTGTACATATTTTGTAAAGTTTTTAAAATATTTTGTATATTTTATATTTCGTTCCCATCCTCTATATTTCCTACAGTTAAAGTTTACTATATTTTATTCTTATTTTATTTTATTATTTATTTCTTATTATTAATCTTGTTTTTAAGGTCACAGGGGGTCATATGAGCGTTTCACTGCATTTCTTACTGTGTTAACTGTGTACTGTATGTGACAAATAAAATTGTAATTCGATTTGATTTGTAAAAAAAAAAAAAAAAGTTTGTTGGTAGCCCAAAAAAAGGAGCCGTCATAATTTAATGCATGCATACAATGTCTGTGTGCTATTTGAATTGCTCTGGTAAATGGATATTTAAGGGCTGGTCTGTTTTTTGCGCAGGTGGAAAGTTGGAGGCAAAACAGAAGGCAGGACTGTTCTTCACACATGTTCCTGATTAGGAGGCAGAACGATCACCTGACTCGAAATGTGTTATGAAGCCTCACAGTGGAAACAGATGAAAATCTTCATAGGTAGTCTGCTCGGCACAGGCTTGAGGTCTTCCTGGAATACTTTAGGTGGTGTAAGGACAGGCGGATAGAGATCACGGGTTGACGGTTTGTTCTGGGTAGAAAAGCTGTTTTGGGACGAAATGCTAAGTCTGAATGTAAAAAAAAAAAAAAAGAAAGAAAGAAAACTCACACATTCAATAGTCACTAAGCAAAGGACCTAGCAAGGTCAAGGCTAAAAAAATTGCACAGCAGAAATAAATAGAGCTATATCAATATGGTGAATCAATAATATAAAAAGAGTAGTTAAAAAAGTGATGATGATGATAATAATAATAATAATAATAAAATAAATATGGTCCTTAAATGTTTTTTTTTTTTTTTTGGAAATCTCATCAATCTCTCCCCCTCTCTAGTTCACTAATGGGCACCCAATGGTTGTTCCTATGGCAACGGCCCTAAACCATGCGGCGGCAGATGGAAGCAGAGCTGGAGGGCTAAATTTATCTCACAGCATCCTCACTGACTACACAGAGCGAATGTAGCACCCTCCATCACCACCAGCACCATCGCCACCATCACCACCACCATCACCGCCACCCCTCTTCCACTCCTCTCACCATAACATGATGTACAGTATAGTACAGTACAGTACAAAAAAAAGTGTTGATCCAAAATGACAATGCTGGAGAAAAAATAATAAAGAAGAAAAGAAAAAAATATATATTTCTTATATTGTTTATGTAGTTTTGTGAATACAGTATTGTTGTGTAGTGTTTGGTGTATAAGGCATCCTCTAGCAAATGCAAATGAAAAAGAAGTGTGTGTTACACAATGTGAAAACGCCTCGCTGTTAACAAACAATGCAGCTCCCAGGCTGCGCTGCTTTTACTGATGTCATTCCCGAAGAAACGGAACCAAATCCTGCCTTCTGCATTGCAGACTGCCGTCCTCTCATTCTGTCTGAGGCTGATCGCAAATACAACATTAAACAAGGCATCGACTTGAGAGCTTCAATTCCTCGGGAGACAAAAAAAAAAAAAAAAAAAACCGTGCTGACATTAATCAGTATCTAAACGTGCGCACACACACATACACACACACACATGCGCAGCGGACAAACCTCAAGCCGCCCCAGGACTCATTCAGCAAACGGGAGTGTGAGGAGAGCAGGAAAGAGGGAGAGACTGAGTGAACCAGACAGTCAGTCCATTCATCTTTTCTCTCTCTCTCTCTCTCGCTCGCGCCACATGTGACAACAAAAATCGGCGGCTTCGCATGCACAAGCACAAAACGTACCGTGACTCAGTAGAGCGAGCGGACAGTCACGCGCCGCGCGGGTCAACATAACGTTATCCTTCAGCCTAACAAAGAGTGATGCAGCACCAGCCTCAATGAGCTCATGCACAGAGCCAGGTGAGCTGCAGACGGCTCCGGGTTATCGATAGTTATCAAGATTATTAAAGCAAGTCTTCTTTCCAGCCTCAGTGAGGTTTTGAATGAGCAGGAGAGAGAACAAGAGTAATAGAGAGTAAGAGAGAAAGAGAGAGAGAGAGAGAGAGAGAGAAAGAGAGGGAGGGGGGGTTCAGAGTGAGAGCGAGAGAAAATGTATGAATGAGCCAGTGCGGCTACGAGGCAGAAAGAAGGTGAGGTTTCAGTCTGCGTTCACAGGTGACACCATATCCCGCAGGTTCCCCGCTCGTTATTGATCCACACGACTTAAATCACATTCATGATATCGGATTTCCTACCTCGTTGCATCTCATTAGTGTGCACGACGTATGTGTATGAGTTCAACCGCACAGCAGGTTCATTCACAAAAAAAGCAACCAAAAAAAAAAAGAAAAGAAAGCTGCAGTACTTTTTTCCGTAGTGATGACATATTCGAATGTACAGTAGTTTTCTCTATGCAGCTTTCATCAGAGCTTGGATAGAGAGGCAGGATGGAAAGAATCAGGTCGCAGGTGGAAAAAAAAAAGAAAGAAAGGAAAAAAAAAAAGGAGCTGGTTAGAGTGGCTCTGGAGAACGTCCACATTTCGCTGCCCGGCTTTCCAGACGTGCCATGCTCCAGCTGCGAGGAGCCCGAACACTGTGACATCACTCGGCGTGTTTTTTTCCGTCCGCAACTTTTTGAAGTGCATGTGCATGTGCATGAGATGGGGCGAACCGAACTGGCGGCTTAGTAACGATTGCCTCGGTTTTACTCAGCCTCTTCCTTCCTTCAGATGAATCACTACAACAAAGCGAGTTACCGAATAGGTCCAAATCTATTAGATTAGTGGATAATCCTGAAGACAGACGTTCTAGTCATAGGACCGCATGCAGCTGGAGGCAAGATTTTAGATCGCACTGTAACTTTAGATTTAATTTAATTCAATTCAGTTTCATTTGTATAGCGCTTTCAACAATTTACAATGTCACAAAGCAGCTTTACACAATCAAAAGAATTAAGTTTGTATGAAATGTGATTGTGTATGAATCAAAATTATATGATTGTCCCTGATGAGCAAGCCTAGGACGACGGCGACAGTGGCAAGGAAAAACTCCCTGAGATGGTAATAGGAAGAAACCTTGAGAGGAACCAGACTCAACAGGGAACCCATCCTCATCTGGGTGAAAACAGATAGCAGGGATTGATGTGCATAATATTATGCACATCATAAAAATTTTTATTATAAAAATAAAAAATTTTATTATAAAAATAAAAAATTTTTTCATTCTTCCTCTTCTATTCGCCGCCCATTCTGTACAGGGTTAGAGAGGGCCTTGAGCCTATCCCATTTAGATTTTGGGTATGAGACACCCTGGACAAAGTGCCAATCCATCGTAGGGAACACATAATACACTACAAGCAATTTGGGAACGCCAGTTAGCCTAATCTGCATGTCTATAGACTTTACGAGTGACCCAGAGTACCCGGGAGAACCCACCAAGCACCAAACAAATCACCAAATTAAGGTGCAAAGAAGTAGAACAGGGCTTGATTATATATATATATATATATATATATATATATATATATATATATATATATAAGTTTTCCGTCTCTGCACACCAACCTTGAAGTTTGTCACCCAGAACGCAAGTAGAATGGAAGTAATAGGAAAGCCCTTGTTTCATGTAAAAATGCATTCCAAAGTTCAGCTGAGACTTAAATGAAGCTTCTGCAGTCCCACTGAGCTAAATTAAGTTCCCCAGGGTCTAGTTGTATGATGAATCAGAACCTGTCGTATGATAAATCAGGTAAGTACTAGTCATATGGTGAACCAGAACTAGTCCTAAGATGAACCAGGACTAGCCGTATGGTGAATTAGAATTAGCGGTATGGTGTACCAGGACTAGCCGTATGATAAATCAGAACTAGCAGTATGTTAAAAAAGTACTAGTCATATGGTGAATCAGAATTATCTATATGGTGAACCAGGACTAGCGGTATGGTGAATCAGAACTAGTCGTATGATGAATCAGAACCAGGACTAGCCGAATGGTGAACCAGGACTAGCTGTATGGTAAATTATAACTAGCAGTATGATGAAACAAGACTAGCCGTTTGATGAACGAAGACTAGCCGTATGGTGAATCAGAACTAGCGGTATGGTGAACCAGAACTAGCCGTATGATAAATCATAACTAGTGGTATGGTGGACCAGGACTGGTCATCTGGTGACCCAGGACAAGCTGTATGGTCAACCAGGACTAGCCGTATGATGAATCAGAACTAACTGTATGATGATTTAGAACTAGCGCTATGGTGAACCAGGACTAGCGCTATGGTGAACCAGGACTAGCGCTATGGTGAACCAGGACTTAGCCATAGAATGAATTAGAACTAATGACATTGTGAACCAGGACTAGCGGTATGATGAACTCAGACTAGTGGTATGGTGAACCACGACTAGCCATATGGTGAATCAGAACAAGTGGTACGGTGAACCAGAACTAGCCGTACGGTAAACCAGGACTAGTCGTATGGTGAACTCGGATTAGCCATATGGTGAACGAGGGCTAGCTGTAAGATGAATCAGAACTACTGTAGCTGTATGACGATTTAGAACCAGCGCTATGGTGAATCAGAACTAGCAATATGGTAACCCAGGGCTAGCCGTATGGTCAACCAGGACTAGCCATATGGTGAACCAGAACTAGCTGTATGATGATTTAGAACTAGCGCTATGGTGAATCATAACTAGTCATATGGTGAACCAGGACTAGCGGTATGGTGGACCAGGACTTAGCCTTATAACAAATTAGAACTAATGACATTGTGAACCAGGACTAGCGGTATGATAAACCTAGACTAGCAGTATGGTAAACCACGACTAGCCGTATGGTGAATCAGAACAAGTGGTACTGTGAACCAGAACCAGCCGTATGGTGAACCAGGGCTAGCCGTATGGTAAACCAAAGCTAGTCGTATGGTGAACCAGAACTAGTCATATGGTGAATCAGAACTGATGGTATGGTAAACCAGGACTATCCGTTTGACTATTTCCAGGCAAAGTAAAATTTGTACTAAACACCCCATAAACACCACATTGTCCTCACATCCTGGGTGACAAACCTCATGGTCGGTGTGCAGAGCAGGAAACTTTTGGTAAGGCTTTGGTAATATACTTGGCACCTTAATGTTGATTTACAGTAAGACAGACTTTATTATTATCCTTCTTACGACACAAACTCTGGTGTTGGGTCCCTTGTAATTTCTTGTTACTGTTTCGGTTTATTAGCACTGGATAAACTTCTCCAAACAGATGCTTACAGTTGACTAGTGTTGTTGTGACTGACAGGAAAAACGCAGAAGCATATGGCCAATTGTAAGTAATATTTGAAAACCAGTCTACACCTCTCACTCATTCTCTATACCACTTTTCCTGTACAGGGTCACTGGAGGCCTGCTGCCTTTGAATCCAGGGGACTCAGAAAGAACCTGTCTCTTTCTTATGTTTAACTTAAAAACATCTCAAGTAAGTTTTACTTGAGGAAAAATATGTTCCACAGACTTTTTTGTCAAATAAATAAATAAATAAATACATTTCAAGTGGGTCATTGAGGCTCATCCAGAACATAATACTTAAACGATGTCCTTTCATGCCACTTTCTCACACTATTACATAGGTGCATGGTTCCTCGAATTGGTGTCTAAGTTGTGTTTGGAAGCCTGCTGGTTTTTCTTGGTTTCCAGGAAATACAGGACGAGGCGAATATCAATATCGATACACATCGAGCAAGATGACACTGGCTCCTGTGAGTGTGTGTTCGGATAACAGTTGATGTATGTGTGTGTGTGTATTCGTGAGAGAGAGAGAGAAAGAGAGATGTTTGGTGAAAGAGGGTCTTTCATTTCGCTGTGAGCATCCAGACAGGCCACTGAAGCGGGTAAAAATAACCACCTGCTGTCTAGTGGGGAGCGACGCTACACCCAAATCTATCGGAACTGCACATACTGTATACCTGACCTCAAAAACATAAACACTTGAATCTGAGACACACACACACACACTTAAATCTATACCTGGGGTACACCTAAATCTAACCCTAACCTTGGTAAACAAAATGATGATGATGATGATGATGATGATTATTATTATTATTATTATTTTTAGCTTTTATATTTTAATTATTATAAAAAAGCAGTCCCTAGTGTACCATAGTGTGTATATATATATATATATATATATATATATATATATATATATATACACAGTGGTGTGAAAAACTATTTGCCCCCTTCCTGATTTCTTATTCTTTTGCATGTTTGTCACAATTAAATGTTTCTGCTCATCAAAAACCGTTAACTATTAGTCAAAGATAACATAATTGAACACAAAATGCAGTTTTTAAATGATGGTTTTTATTATTAAGGGAGAAAAAAAATCCAAACCTACATGGCCCTGTGTGAAAAAGTGATTGCCCCCCTTGTTAAAAAATCACTTAACTGTGGTTTATCACACCTGAGTTCAATTTCTGTAGTCACCCCCAGGCCTGATTACTGCCACACCTGTTTCAATCAAGAAATCACTTAAATAGGAGCTACCTGACACAGAGAAGTAGACCAAAAGCACCTCAAAAGCTAGACATCATGCCAAGATCCAAAGAAATTCAGGAACAAATGAGAACAAAAGTAATTGAGATCTATCAGTCTGGTAAAGGTTATAAAGCCATTTCTAAAGCTTTGGGACTCCAGCGAACCACAGTGAGAGCCATTATCCACAAATGGCAAAAACATGGAACAGTGGTGAACCTTCCCAGGAGTGGCCGGCCGACCAAAATTACCCCAAGAGTGCAGAGACAACTCATCCGAGAGGCCACAAAAGACCCCAGGACAACATCTAAAGAACTGCATCTAATGTTGTGGCATGACCTTAAAAAGGCGGTTTATGCTAGAAAACCCTCAAATAAAGCTGAATTACAACAATTCTGCAAAGATGAGTGGGCCAAAATTCCTCCAGAGCGCTGTAAAAGACTCGTTGCAAGTTATCGCAAACGCTTGATTGCAGTTATTGCTGCTAAGGGTGGCCCAACCAGTTATTAGGTTCAGGGGGCAATTACTTTTTCACACAGGGCCATGTAGGTTTGGATTTTTTTTCTCCCTAAATAATAAAAACCATCATTTAAAAACTGCATTTTGTGTTTACTTGTGTTATCTTTGACTAATAGTTCAATGTGTTTGATGAGCAGAAACATTTTGTGTGACAAACATGCAAAAGAATAAGAAATCAGGAAGGGGGCAAATAGTTTTTCTCACCACTGTGTGTATATATATATATATATATATATATATATATATATATATATATATATATATTTTTTTTTTTTTTTTTTTTTAACTGCATTTAAAAATAGAATTTAAGTTTATTCTTCATTCTTAAGGTTTTTAAACAATAATAGACACGACTGAATATAGTATTAGTTATACAGTACAGGCCAAATGTTTGGACACACCTTCTCATCTATCTGTCAATGCGTTTTTTCTTTATTTTCATGACCATTTACATTGGTAGATTCTCACTGAAGGCATCAAAACTATAAATGAACACATGTGGAGTTATGTACTTAACAAAAAAAGGTCACCGGACCCGAACCCAATCGAGATGGTTTGGGGTGAGCTGGACCACAGAGTGAAGGCAAAGGGGCCAACAAGTGCTAAACACCTCTGGGAACTCCTTCAAGACTGTTGCAAAACCATTTCAGGTGACTATCTCTTGAAGCTCATCGAGAGAATGCCAAGAGTGTGCAAAGCAGTAATCAGAGCAAAGGGTGGCTATTGTGACGAAACTAGAATATAAAACATGTTTTCAGTTATTTCACATTTCTTTTGTTACATAACTCCACATGTGTTCATTCATGGTTTTGATGCCTTCAGTGAGAATCTACCAATGTAAATGGTCATGAAAATAAAGAAAACACTGAATGAGTGAAGGTGTATCCAAACAGGCATACATGCATGCATGGGGAGAACCCTGAGGCGGAAATCGGCACGATGCTGCCGGCTTGTTATCGTCATTATTATAATAATAATAATAATAATTAATTAACATTAATTATTGTTTACAAACAAATAAACAAAAACAAAGATTACTTGTCTAGCAGTAGTTCTTTTTACATCTCACATATACATAAAGTATATTCTTACATATACTTTCACCCATCTTGGGAAAAAAAGACACACACACACACACACACACACACACGAGTTGGCATGATTCCCTCTGTAGTCAGGGTTTTCTGGTAAACCTGTTATTAACTGCTCACACAACATTGTCTTAAGATAGTAAACAACACGGTCTGCGTTTGTTGAGTCACAACCGAACATTATGTTTGTTTCTATCCTTGGCCCTGGTGTGTTATTGTGACAGTTCATGTAGGGGGTGACCACAGGGAGACCACAGGTCTGGATTAAATCAAAATTCCATCACTAACAAAGTCGGTGCTTGGAAGCTGGAGTTCAGGAAAACTCAATCCTACACTCCTTCAACAAACTTTCATATTCAGCGTGAGTCATTTTAGTTCCAGTAAAACTGTAACTGGTACAGCGGCCCTCGTTCCTCTTTTCAATTACCAAACATAGCCTTACTGTCACTCAGCGAGCTTCGGGGAAAACATATGATCTTCTTGGTGCTGAAACAAGTACAACTGGGAAAAGGAGGAGTTCTGTACAAAAGTTAGAGGAGTTTTTTTTTTTTTTTTTTTTTTTAGAAACAGATTCCATAGCCTCATGCTGGAGAATCTCTTTGAACCAAATATAACTCATAAACATAACTACTCTTTATATGAACCCAGGATTTTAAAACACGTTGAAGGAATGTGACAGGAATACAAGTGAGAAAAGTTTGGAATAAATTTGTTTAGATACTTATTTATTGATGCACAAAACGTTTCAAAAAAATTTTTTTAAGCCATTTTCTGTACTTTTATATCCCAGGAAATATTAAGGAAAAATAGTATATTAATATTATTTTAAAATAATAAAAAATATTATAATATTAATAGTCTATGAAATAAAAGCTGGACAAAAAGAAAGCAACAGAAAAAATAACTATTGATGAGCTTCTTGTTGTCACTCTGCTATTTAACAGATTTAACAAGTTGCGTTCAAGTCAAACCGAGACTTTTGATTGTGCAAAATATGAGAGTAAAAACTCCCTTTATTTCACTATATAATCTCCTGCTACACTCATCCCAGTGTTTCACTAGTGCTTGGACACCATCAGGTAGAACGTTTTCTCAGTACACCTGATCCAGGATCAGACAGTTGTCATTTATTAATGTAATGATGTAATCATTATTATTATAATGATAATTATAAATACATGAAGATAATATTCCATACTGTATTTTAAGAGGAAATCTATTATGCCTTTATTATGCAGTCATTTTTAGACATTCAGATGTGTGTGTGTGTGTGTGTGTGTGTGTGTGTGTGTGTGTGTGTACTAATGAGACCTATACATTCCTTGCTTTTATGTCCTTTTTCCATGTTCGTATTTGCCGTATTTTTTCTCTCCCCCTAATATGACCTCATTTAAGGAAATCCTTTCCCCAGCTTGTTGCTCTGCTGTTCTCTGGCAAGCCTGGCTCATCAGTAGTTTACTTTGAAACGTTATGATAACTTAGATAAATATTGAAATGGAATGTTTGGAGGAGGAGTGGAACAGAAAGAGTGGACAGTGAGAAATAAAATATCGAAATACGAAAAATGAGGACTCGTGAGACCTTAACCATGTTAAAGAAATACTGAAATATGGGACTTTTGATAGTTTCTCTCTCTCTCTCTCTCTCTCTCTCTCTCTCTCTCTATATATATATATATATATATATATATATATATATATATATATATATATATATATATATAATGTTATACATTGTGGTGATTTAAGTCTCCTTTTGCACGTCCACATGTACACCCACATGCTGTAGCTGTGACATGGTTGCTCTCCCAGTCTGTGAATAGTAGCATAAACATAACTCTCGAACACAGCTTCATTTTGCTATACTATTACATGAATGTGCGTTATATAAGATAGAATGTGCAGCAGTGCAGTTAACATAATCAACAAACACCCAAGTGGTATACTGATGACCATCACAAGTTTTATTACCTGAAGCATTTGTTTTTCTATTATATTAAACAACAAGTTGCAAACAATAACATTTACAGTAAAAAAAAAAAAGAAAAAAAAGAATGAAGAATCTTTTATGACTCAGAAGAACGAGTAGTCTCGGAGAGTGATTCGGTAATTTTTTACTGCGCAAATCATCGCGAAACCTCCGTAGGTTATGTACAGGAAACAGAATCGAGCGATTCTTTCTCAATGACTCTTCTACTCCGAGTCGTTCGTTCTTTTGTCACGTGACTCCCATAGACGCTACACACTGCAGTACACAGGAAACAGAATTGAACGGTTGTCAACGAGTCTTCGATCTTCGCTCTTTTTTCACGTGACTCCCATAGACGCTATAAAGTGCAATGGATTCAAAAGAACGAACGACTCGGACCAGAAGATATAAGAGGTGAGCTACTCATTCTGTTTATCATAATATGTCCTTAGCTGCATTGTCATATTTTTATAACTGGAACTATAGGCAAAGTTTGTATGTGTAGACGTATTGGGGGTCTGTTTATTGAAAATGCAACATTTTATTTTATTTCTGATCAAAAGAATGAAATGAACGAAATGACTCCAAAAAAAAGATTCGTTCATTTTGATGAACGAGATTTAAAGAACCGAGTCACTAAAATGATTTAAACTTTTCTTCACTAGTGCCAATCAAACCGCCGGGCACATATACAGTATACCCACACTGCAAGCAATCTGGGAACGCCAATCAGCCTAACATGCATGTCGAGAAGAAACTGGAGTACCCTGAGGAAACCCACCAAGCACGGGAAGAACATGCAAACTCATGAACATGCACACAGACCCGGAGGCGGGAATCGAACCTGGAGCCTGGAGGTGCAAGCCGACCGTGCTAATCACTGAGCCACAATTCTACATTAGTTCTCTGTTTATTATTAGGCTTAAATGATGAAGGTGTTTTTGCTGTACAGGTCCGTATGCACACAATATTGTATTATAAAGTGTTCTTTAGGTGTTCCGCGGACTGAAGAACGAGTACGGATTGCCTAGGTTAAGAAACACTGATCTATCGTTCAGTGCAGTTCATCCATTAACCACTTTCTGAATCATCTCCTGAATTTAAGTCTGAAGTTCATTCTGTATATCTAAAAGTAAAAGGTTTAAGGTTTTTTTTAAAAAAAACTACAGGAATCAAATAATTTTCTGTTTTCCCAGCAGTACAGCTGTAAAGGCAGATCATGCTGCTTGATAGCAAGATGATGTAATGCAGAAGGGCGCCAGACATATGTTCGCTGATTCCACGAACAGTGAATAAACAGAAATAATGAGAAACTCCACGAAATACCTCCACCTGCAATCAATAGCGCTCAACTCTAAGAAAGTGTAATGGCTAATTTGCAACGGCTTATGCTTTTCACAGAAATTTCTCATCAGCATTTCTCAGAGGAAAACAATATTCTCGACCAGCTGTGTTAACCGCATGTCAAAACCAGACTTGTTTTTGTTGTTGTTGTTTGTTTGGTTGTTGTTGTTCTTTATTTAATAGCACGTTAAACCTAAAACCTGACAACATTATCTGTATTATCTATCTGTACACCATGCAGGATGTGCAATAAATAAAAGTTTGCATGCACGTTCTTCAAATACTCTCTCATTGTCTATACCGCTTTATCCTGTACAGGGTCGCTGGGGGCCTTGAGCCTAACTATCCCGAAGTTTAAGTACTGTACATCGTCACACTGTAATAGTCAGCTACATCAACCATCAGGGCAGCATGATGCTGCACAGCTCTTTTCAGCTTGTTCGGAGTCACCTGAGGTGGGCCTAGCCATAGTTAGCCTAACTGAGGGTGACTAATCTGCCAGGGCTGTGACACAGTAGCCTACTGGCACATCGTGCACTGGCCCATGACTGGTCTTAGTATCTACTCTACTCTTTTTCCTACTCAATCACTGCTTTTTGCCCCACATTGTAAAGATTGAGAAGGTCTTGGTGACTCTTGGATGGCTAGCTGGCTGGCTGGCATGTTTCCACCTCTGCTTCCTCTACTGAACAGATCTGCCGTCTTAAATGGACAGGGAGATTTGGCACCCTCAGCCAGGTCACCCATGCCTCGGTATAAATGAACAACTGATGACTGTGACCTACTGTAGAAGTCTGGGAAACACTCTGGAATGCAATAGCCCCTACTACACAGGTATAGTGTGCCAATGTAAGTTGTTCCTGGAAGGGTGTGCACCCACAGGAACAGCTGAGGTTTTTTCAGGTACCCTCACCTGCCACATTTCCGTACGAGCCTGGTGTGATTTCTTTTCCCAATTCGGAAGTCCCTCAGGGTCCCTCCAGTTCAGTGAACTGCGTGATCTGATGATAAATCCTTTCCATGCTTTGGTGGATTCTTACATAATCTTGTGGTTGTCTGTTGCAGCAATCTAATTTGGCTAATCATTCGATGGCAGTTTTCAACAAAAACAAACGTTCCTTTTTTTTTTTTTTTTTTTGCTGAAACACACTATGGTGATATTTACCCTCGAGGGCGTCCATCTCATCATAGAACCAACTCATCTTCTGTGGAAAGACCACAGCTTATAGACAGGCTGCACACTGAGTTCCTGGAACCACCAATCTTGAAATGCCATTTTACCAGGCGCTACCCTACCAATCTTCTCATCTTGGCTATCATTTAGAGCTCAGTATCTACAAGGGCTGAGTGCATTTACTATCTCTAATTTTCCTTTTGGATTAGTCAGTCTGATTCCTCATGAAACCATATGTTCCTGTATGTTATCCACCCAAGGGGGGTTACTTGGGGTGATGTGGATCATCGCTAGCGATCCATTTCATTCAGTACCAGCACTACTTTTTGCAAATACTGCAATGACGTTGTTTTCACACAAATAACAAGGTATCCAGGTGACTCACACTGCATCTGGCTCCTATTAAGGATAACCACAGTTTCACAGGCACATCTGTAACCAATGCTTGATCATACTGTTGGGACAATCTGCTGATATGGCTACCGCAGTCCCAAATGAATGAAGTATGCACTGCTTTGTCAGGGTTTTAACACCAGGTGCAATTTGAATGTAGTTTGCTATTGCTGCCCCAGTCCACTATCATGTTAGCCAGTGGTGGACTGGTAATCTGGCATACGGTAGCATTTTCCGATGGGCAGATGCACCTTGGATAACACCTATCATTTATTGATTTTTGTCTACTGACCAGGCCGTAAAGCAGTACCAGCGGCCTATTGGTTTATTCTTTTATACTGACACTGGGCTAGCCTGATCACATCTCTTACTAGGTCACACTTTTTACACTATCTGTTCTCACTGTTTTATATTGTGGTGTTGCAAAAGGTGGAACTTTAAGGAGGACAGGTTGTTGAACATGGCCACTTCCAGTTAGAGGAGCCTGCAGAGAAGCTGGTATCTGATTGGGAAGCTAAGGAGTAACAGAGAGTCTCATGATGACAAAACTGATGACGATGATGATGATGATGGGCCAGGGGTAGCTCAGTGGTTAAGGCATTGGACTACGGTTCGGAAGATCCCAGGTTCAAACCCCACAACCGCCAAGTTGCCATTGTTGGGCCCCTGAGCAAGGCCCTTAACCCTCAACTGCTCAGATGTGTAATGAGATTAAAATGTAAGTCGCTCTGGATAAGAGCGTCTGCCAAATGCGTAAATGTAAATGATGATTAAACCATTTAATATCCATGGTAATAAGATCTCAATGCAGCATGACCAACTTGGAATCCTTTCTCTAGCTAGCATAGTTCTGCAGTCGCAACTTCAGGTGACTATTCTAACATTAACTAGTTAACATGTTAGTATTTACAGAAAACTTCAAGCACAGTACAATGATGAGACCCTTGTGCAACTGTTTAAGGATCCTAGCAGACGACTCCAGCCGTACTTGTGAACATTCAGCGAGTAGAACACGTAATACTTAAAACTTGGTGAATAACTTGTTGCCAATTTGCAGAAGACACACCTGTCCTTAAGAACTGTACGCACAATCATTCACAAACACCACTTGCACGTTACAGGAAATCAGATGGAAGTCATTGCCACATCCCAAATACGGTCCTGACCTCCTTTCAAGCCATTTCCCCATGTTTGGGGAGTTCCATCGTTTCAGACGTGAAGCAGGCAGTCCGATCATGGCTCGCGTGTACTAAGAAAGCATGAACTGAAAAGAAACTGAAGAAACTAGATCAAATGAACGGATCCATCTATTAAACTACCAACATATATATTTTTTGCTCATTACCGGTAATGTACTGTACTGTTTAATTGGTACAGCTTTTATCATTGTCTGGAAATTTCAATAATGCTTGACATGAATTTATAATCATGTTAAAGGTAAACACAAACTTTTTTTTTTTTTAAAGAGATTGTTCCAGTGGACACAGGGTGAACTTTGAAAAGCCTTCAGGATCACAATTACTTAAGACCTACAGTATTGGGGCTGTCTTCAGGATCCAGGATGTTTTTCAAGCCTTTGAGCCTTATTTAGTCTTGATGACCTAAAGATCTTTTAGAGTTTTAAACACCAACTATCAGACACCCTTGAGGCTAGTCTGAATGCCCACTGAACATCATAGCAACTTCTAAACAGACATGGATGGTCCCAGTCCATCGCCGATGCTAGTTCACTCTCTGGATCGATTGGAAACTCTGTGTTCTTGACCAAGATTACAAGACAAGAGTTCAGCTCTTGACCAAGGCTCTTAACACTGCCTGCTCCAGCAGCGTTGTATAAACGCTGACCCTGCCCTTTTAGCCCAGAGCAACAAAGCTGGGATATGCAAAGAATAAACAGTAATGTATATGTGATGAATAAAGACCCTGTATCCTGCATGACCCTGACCAGGATAAAGCATTTACTGAAGGTAAATGAATAGAGGAATCTCTTGTTTCTATTGTCTGCCATCATGAATGTTGGAACGCAAAGAAGGATGAGAGTCGAGATTTGAAAGAAAGCAATGTTGTTGTTGTTGGTGCTGGTGGTGGTGGTGGTGGTGTTCCTGTTCTGTTTCATTTATTACTACTACTCCAATTACAGCCATGTACCGAAAAATCTGTTGTCTTACTCGGCTGCATTATACCTGGACTGGAAACCTAAACCGGACCAGCTGTAAAATCTGGAAAGAGTTCTAAGCTTGTGCAAAGTCACAGCCTGTAATTCATCATGGAGCTTTCCTGATGCGTCATGATCTCAGAGCTCCAGTACCATTCTAAATTGGGCCAAAGAAACCAAGCAAATTTGGACCTGAAAGGTAAAACGCTCTTATTTATTGGCACGGGACGGATTTAATTCCCACGGAGTTGTGCTCGTATTACTCATATTAAGTGTGGAGAAATCAAACTCCGTCCTGGCTCTGATGACACTCAATCAGAGTGCCGTTTGGGCTCGGGGCCTATCAGTTTTACAATCAAGGCTTTATTCCCCTGGGCTAACGGCAACGACTTTAAGGGTGATTACAGAAGGATTGTCTTAAGTACCTCAGAGCAAAAAGGCACTGTAAGTTAAATCATATCCTGGCAGAACTCTCTTAACAAGGAGGGGTGTCGGGTTACAGAGAGTTACGGGAATGACGGTTAAGGTGTGTCTAGTTTTGGATATTTGGGATTATTTGTCAGAGGTTCTAATAATGTACCAGAGCAGCAGTTGTACAGTAGGTTACATGTCTAAAAATAGATCCGGTACAAGAACACACTTCAGTCACTGAATATTTTAAAATCCGTGTCCATGAATCGGACACTTTTAACGATACAGTGCTGGCCAAAAACTAAACCATACACGGGTTTTTTTTTTTTTTTTTTTTTTTTAAAGAAAAGCTGTTTTGTAAAGAATCTTTTTCAAATCTGGACCCGAATTTTTTTCATGCACACCCTGTAAACCTCTCAGTTTTTAGTTTTTTCTCTGCACTGTCATTACATTCTACTGTATTATTTCCTTCACTGTGAAATATAAGGTGGAGGAGGGTGATTTGTTAATAACCACTTCCTGTGCTTCAACAGGCAATAATAAGTCATCAAGAGCTATGTAATATTTGTTAAAATAATAATAATGAAACCATGGCCACAACATTAGATAATACAGTGAGGCCACGTATAAGGAGAAAGCATTTGTAGGGATCCAACAGTGCAACAGGATCTATTCTCCTCGTGTTGGTGTGTCTGAAAAGACAATGTAATCTTGACGTTTCTAAAGATCATAAATTGACCGTGAGGTCCATCCAATTCCAAATTAAACACCTAAAGGGACCCTTTGCTATGCAAAATTCACTTCTTAATTTTAAGACATTTATCACCAGTTCGACAAAAAAGTGAAAATGTGCCTGCTTTGTTGTTTTCCTGGTTTTAATATGCCTATTATACAGTAATTGTCCCCTAATGTGACCTCATATAGGATGAATCCCCCACCTCTGATGTTGTATGGAGGGGCGTGGCTCAACAGTGCCTCATTTACATAGACACTGAAATAGAGCGCTCAAAGGAGGAGTGAAACAGAGGTGTGAAATCCTTTAGTAAAAACTTTAGTAAAATATGGGACCTTTAACATTGAAACAACAAAAGTGAAACATTTAATGCATTCTGGATGCTATCGATACATCTTCTGTATGTATATTTATAGAGAATCTACAGTACAGACCCATCCATCCATCTAGGAACGTCTGTAGTCCCACTGGGGAACGTGGAGGCCAATGGTGACCATTGGTTTTATTCCCATTTTACGTCCGTGGTAGGACCTCCAGTCAAGATTCACACACTAGAGGCAATCTGGGAATGCTAATTAGCCTAATCTGCATGTCTTTGGAAGAAAACAGGAGGAAACCTACCAAGAATGGGGAGAAGATGCTAAGTCCATGCACACAGATGGGAATCAAACCCAGACTCTAGAAAAATAGGATGACAGTCCAAACCACTAAGGGCCTGTCCACACGGAGACGCGTTTCGCTGTATACGTATAAATTTTTTATTGTACTGGCGTTGCGTCCACACGGATCCGGCGTTTTATACCGCTATTTTTTGAAACCGGGTCCCAAAGTGGATAAATCTGAAAACGACACCCTTGCGTCTTCGTGTGTACGGCCAATCCGTATATTTTGTGAAACGATGATGTCATCACATCACGTGTCGACTGCGTCACACGTAACAGCAACAACAGTAATGGCGGACTACATGATTGTGTTCGTGTTGCTACAAAGCCTGCTAGCTTTATTACAGCAAAATCTATTGCTTCTATGCAACTGTTATGAGCAACAAGCGATAATGGACAACACCATCTTGGTTTATATAAAGCGCGAAGGTTATGCGCATGCTCAAAGACTTCCTCTCTGTGTATAGTGTATCTCTATGGCAAAATTACAGCGCCCCATACTGGTCTGGCATATATACTACACCGTTTTCAGTGGTTTCGTGTGTACGCAAATGTTTTTAGAACGAGGGAAAAAAATGATCGGATAGGGAACGCAACGGCTTCGTGTGGACTAACCCTAAGTCACTGTGCCACTATGTTCCAAACCCACTTATATTGATTTTTTTAGCCAATCATGGCCATTTTGAAGCTCACACAAAAGAGTGTGTTATACCAGTTTGAAAAGGTATGGTCAGGGGCCTCAAGTGCATTGGACACGATTAAATTAGGGGAAACACTGGAACAAAAAAAAAAAAACAGTTATAGAAAAGGGAGTTAGACATTTTTGCAGAAAGTGCAAAAACAATACCAAATTTGGAACCATAAGAGCAAAACATAAATCCACACCCGCAAATTTGGATGTAAAAGACAGCAGCGAATCAAAAAAACGAAACCATACACCCAAAATCACACCAACAAAATTAGAAACATAACAGTAAAAAAAAAATAAACACTTGAAAACAAACTTAAAAAAAAGGATCTTTAATGAACATTGCACGCATATGTTCGTGCAGTATGGAGTCATTATTTTTCCTGAGTAACCCAAGTGCCTTTTGAAGTGTTTCAAATGTTTACATGCTCATATTAATGCCTTTGATGCGTATCTAAAGTAACATCAACTTAACGCCCTTAACAAAAAATGAGCAGGAAAGCATAAAGCATCAGTGGATTCATTCAGGCTCGTATTTCCCATTACTGTACACATGCTTTCCTCTTACTGTAAACATACTCTATTCATTTTCTCTCTCTCTCTTGCGTACACATGCAGTAACCAATCAGCAACAAGGACGTGACATTTAATAAAGGCAGACTCTTTTTGTTTGGAATGATAACATTTCTTTCTGCGTTAACTGTCATGTTTTAGGTTTGTTTTGTTAAGGTGTTGTGCATTTACTGTATGTAGAACACGTGAGGCAGAAATCATCTTTAAAAGACTCAGTGTGCACGAAGTGGGATTGATCGAGGGAAATACCTGAAAGGGCTTAAGTCAGGGAGTGGAAGTGTTTATTCAGGTGAGGTGTGGCATTTGCTTTTTTTTTTTTTCCCACCTGGACTTTCAACTAGCTTGTAAAATCATACGATTCCTGTAAGTGGTACCACAAACCAGCTTGACAGTCCACATTTCCCTTGCTTGACGGATGCAATAACAAGTCCCTGGATGTGAGGAGGTTCAACAGGAAGGTCTCTAACGAAACGACACGTCCAATGGATAACCCATTTCTCAAAATGTAAAAATCTTAATTTGGTCTAAGGAGTTTGGGGAGGGGATGTGTGCCCGCTTGGCACACATGGCAGGTCCAAAAACAAATCCCTAGCCGTGTTGGTGTGCCATGTTAAGCATGTGTTGAGCAAATCCGGAAAAAGGCTCGTATAGTGACTTGCAAAAAGAGGCTACTAGTGTGGATATACGGTATAGCGTGTGTTATTAGACAGCATGTGCATTAGATAATGCTATTAGAAGGGTGGGTCTGAGAACATCTGAAACAGGAATCTCCCATGTGAATGGCCACTGGGAGCTGCAGCCTTCTAAGGGCAGCTCATCATTACAGGGCAAATTCATATTAGATGCATTCGAACAGATTTATTCGTAAATTGTTCGTGCAAATATTTACACGAGATATATGGTACTTTGAGAAAAAAAAAAAAAAACTTATCCCATTTGTGATTCGGAGAATGTTTAATGTCATTTCATACTAATAGCGTTACCAAAAAAAAAAAAATCCCCACAAATATACATAAAGCCATAAATAAAGGCACATAAAAAAACAGATATTTTAATTATAAATGGGCTGCAATTAATCATTTGTTGCCCTTTGATCATGTTTTAATGCTGTGAATCAAACACTGTATTAGAGCCAGCACTAAGTGACTGATGATTGATCGATCCGGCCGGTCTCAAGTTGCATTGTGCCATATATTCCCAAGTGTGCTATATGTGACATATATGATACACATAGGGTGATATACTCGCCATGACATCCTACTGTACTGCCAATATACTGTATCATTAAGGAAAGACAAGTCAAACTCCTGTCAGCTAGGAACAGGAATCTCAGGCTACAGTTTGCATGGGGTCACCAAAACTTGACAACAGAAGCCTGGAAAAATGTTGCCAGGTCACGTTGAACATGACATTAGCAGGGTAGGGTCAGAATTTGGCATGAACAAAAAGTAAGCATGAAAGGATCCATCCTGTTTCCTATCAATGGTTCAGGTTGCTTTTGGCGGTGTGATGGTACTGTATAAGGAATATTTTCTTGGGCCACTTATTACCAATTTCGTTTAAATGCCACAGCTGACCATCCCGTTATGACCACAGGATAATAAGCCATGTCACAAAGCAAAAATTATCTCAAACATGACTTCACAGTCACCAAATCTCAATCCAACAGAGCACCTTTGGGATATGGTGGAACGGAAGATTCGCATCATGGATGTGCCGCAAGTGCGGGATACTTTCATGTCAATATGGACCAAAATCTCTGAATGTGCTTCTAGCACCTTGTTAAATCTATGCCATGAATAATTAAGGCAATTCTAAAGGCAAAGGGGGGTCCAACTCAATACTAGCAAAGTGTATCTACTGTAATAATGTGTATAATAAAAAATATAAACAAAATAATTATATTTTCCGTCTTTTCCTATAAAGGATCAGTGAGCTGCCAATCATGAAGTCATGAGCTCATCACCAAGTTGCACTGTTACCTATTCAATTGCTTACAGCAACAAACAGCAATAAAACTGTACTTTTTATTACATAAAAATATTTATTACATAAACTTTACTGTTCATAAAGATCAAGTTGAATGTATTTATTTTTTTGCTCATTCTAAAACCGGTTTCCTGTAATCCAGTAAAAACCAACATGGCTATATGGTAATACAAACCACCGTGCTGTAGAATGGAAAACCACACGCCTTAATCTGACACTGTGCTAATCATCACGGTCTGGAAACGAGAAATGTCAACCACATCCAGCCTGCTGTTTGCCTCTGCTAAGATTTCAGAACCGGTGGCTTATTTGTCCTGACTTGCCCTCCGTCTCGCTTTCCTTCTGGACGACAGCTTACACTCATCCTGGAAAACGAGGAAACACTTGGACCTGCCTTTGGCTCGTGTTATTTCTACAGTACACTCCCTTTCCATATCATTGAGGCAGCACTTTTAAGCGCGCACATTTTGTACCTTCAGTGTGCATCTTTTACCTTAAAAGGGGCGTGTAGTGTAAATTTAAAGCCTGAATCTTAAAACTAGTTTTAAAAAAAGAGTCCAAATTACAAATGCTAGCTCGGGTATAAGGGACACCATGGATGACAACGCATCGTGAAACTTCGCAAACACCTATCCAGATGCCAGTTGGCAAAACTGGTCAAACTGGTTGGCATCTTTGAGTGCTGGTAAATGGAAACAGTTTCTGGATAAACCACTACTAATGCAGTGAGGTAATTCGTCAATCTCAAACATGTATAAATCAATGTAGTGCCTGGAAAATCCATCAGAATTGTCTCATCTCATCATCTATACCGCTTCAATCTGTATACAAAGGCAATTTGGGCCAATTAGGGTTCCTGGAGCCTATTTCAGGAGGGTGTATGAGGCGGGGTACACATGGGGTGCCAATCCATAGCAGGGCACACATACACACACACTCACACACTATTTGGGCCAATTAGCACCAACTAACACCAAGTAGACTAATCAGCATGTCTTTGGACTTTGGGAGGAAACCGGAGCACTGGAAGGAAACCAACCAAGTGCGGGGGGAACACAATGCAAACACCATGCAAATTACACAATGTGGGACTCAAACCCGGACCCTTGAGGCACAAGGCAACAGTGCTAACCTTAAAGCCACCATGCTGCCCCATCAGCCAAAACATGGTATAGGTGCTAAAAATTGTCTCACCTACTGTACTGTCTGTGACGTTTTTGAATTTGAATCTTTCAAAGATCTCAACTAACACTGGCTGAATTAGATTTCACATGAAAATATGTAAACCTGAAAAAGTGTATTATTCTAATATGCTAAATTGTTAGGATATTGCCACATTAATTTGACATGGTTACGGACACTACAGATTTTTAAGCTTTTACCAAAAAACTATTTAAGCAACAATTTTTACGGCTCATATGCTTCTAGAAGCTTACACCAATCTAAGTATTAATACAATATAAATAATTTGCATTTTAAATTAATATTGTTTCAAGCAAGATTGAAAAAATGGCCATTTTTTGGTTTGTGTGTGTGTGTGTGTATAAAACAATCTCTCCAAAACGGCTAAGCAACTTGAAATTTTTAGGGAAGCAAAATTGCTCACTAACATGTTGCTTGAACTTCAGATGTAGCTTCTTTAAAACACAATATCTGTATTGGTGCTGATTTTATTATAATATTTTTATTAATAAATATTATGATAATAATAATAATCATAATAATAATAATAATAATAATGATGTACAACATAATAATAATAATTATTATTATTATGTTATACATTATTATTATTATTAACATTATGCTATATATTATTATTATTATTATTATTATTATTATTATTATGATATGATGATGATGATGATTATTATTATTATTATTATTATTATTATTATTATTATTATTATTAAATCAGCACCAATAATGTGTTTTGGCTGTGTGCATTGTTATTAATATTTTTTGTCCCAACCAATAGGGAGTTGTACAGTACAAATTAGGAATCACTGATATTGGACATCACACACACACACACACACACATCCATAACACTGAGAGACTCAAATTATTGATTGCACAAAAAAAGCAGAAGAAAGTGTGTCCAGTCTAACAAAGACGCTGCCAAATTAAACACACACACACACACACACACACACTAGCCTGGATGCGCGGCTTGACATAACCTTGATGCTTTTTGAGCGCTTATGTAACGCGCTATTGATCATTTCGGCTCGCAAGAACAATGCGGAGAGGATCCCCATGCACCTACCTGCAAGAAGAAAAAAAAAAAACGGCCCATCATCATCATCATCATCATCAAGAGCATGTTCCCCATCTCTTTGATGATGCACTGTTTAGTTCATTTAAACCCCTTTGATCGCGTGTCCTTTGTTTTCCAAACAACGCGCTTCAAAGCGTTGGGATATTATTCCCAAAGGAAAAAAAATTATATATATATATATATATATATATATATATATATATATATATATATATATACTGAGAATTAACCAAACTGATTAAGCTTCATTCATTCGTTCCGGAAGTTTCTGAACCCGATCGTCCGTTAATTCTTCACTTCACTCACTCGTGCACGCGCGCTGCATCTTCTCTCGATCTTTATACATTTGTGTATGAACGAGTCCGATCGATAGCTCCAGTACTATGCGGGACTGTCCGATCTGAACTATGCGCAGTACATTGTGTGATCCAGCGCTGACTGATACAAAAGCGGTACCTGAAAGCGGCCGCCGCCGCCGCGCTCGTCTCGGAGGAGGAGATGGAGATGGAGAGGGAGATGTCCTGGGCGCCTCGCAACGCCTCAGCGTGGTCGCTTTTATTAGGTCAAAGCCCGAGTCCGGAGAAGCGGATCGTCGGCCATGCCTCCCCAGCTCCTGTCTTCTGGGCTGCAATCTCACACTGCTCCAGCATGGGGAAACCACGCCCCCTCTGTGCACTGGCTGTCAGTGCCTCCACTGCCATGCTCTGTGTGTGTGTGTGTGTGTGTGTGAGGTCAAGCCAGTCCTCATTGTGTGTACTGTTTTGCTGCATGTTCATCTGCTACCATGTAGCTCTAAGATCATACAGTTAATGTACTTTGATGATCACACAGCTGTACATAAAAAAAAAAATGCTGGGTTGTTTCTGTAAACGCACTGTTGGTTTGTTCAAGCTGGCACAACTGGTTTATTCTTTATTCTCTGAAAAAAAAACAAAAATGTTTGAAATATTAGTTATTGTGTCACAAAGCCTAGTTTTAGGCGCTGTTTAAGCGAGAATGTGCTGTATGTGTGTACAGCTTAAAACATCGATCGGTTATTAAAGATGGCGTCTATTTAAAAAAAATGTCATAACGATTTCGGAGATTTGAGCCCCAGGCAGGTAATACAGGTATCATGTAGACGCCTCACCTCGGAAAAAAAACCGATTGCGAGCAGTGCGTTTTGCGAGTGTTCCGCAACACAAGCAAAGATTTTTAATAAATTTTGACTTGGAAAACAAACAAGTCTTGGTTTACGAGCAACAAGTATCATGTATCACGCATGCGCTTCTTGTTTTGACTCTGAGCGTCACATGATCACAACTGACCAACGTTTTTTCTCTCTCTTGTGTGGCGGAATTGTGGGTAATCGTCTCCCCTGCTGGGTCTTGGTGCGCGTCTCTTACTGGTATAATCAACATCCAGGTTAATTTGTTTTATTTTTACTTTACAGCAGTGAATCCATTAGTGTGTCGCTCAATCAAGTGTCATTAAAGAGATTTCTTGTTTATTTTTCCGATTAAACATTGTTTCTGTTGTGTTCATGCAGAGTGGGGAAAGGGTAACTGTGTAAGACGAGAAGGGGGAGTTTTTTTATGTACTTATTTTTCTGGGCTGTGGAACGAATAATTTGAGTTTTCATTATTTCTTATGGGAAAATCCGATTTGGTTTACGAGTCTTTTGGAATACGAATTCCAACGAATCATGCTCGATGCAACATGTCCTGTACGCTGTGTTCCATTTGCAATATACCCGGTGTCCTCAAACCCTCTAGTGTGCACTTCAAAGTCAAGTCCATTCTTTATGTTCTTGAAATTGAGACATGGCATGACAACTTTCTGTATTCGTCACTTCTGAAGCGAGGGGTACGCCACTTAAAGCTGGCAGTATTTTTAATATTTTGAAAAGGTAATATAAATTTTTACCTAAACTTTAAGGTTTGTAGTTGGAACAAGCTCATTTACATGTTTATTCGCTTGTCCACTTTAATATGAGGGTGTGTTGAGTTCATGTTTTTTATTCTGTGCCAATAGTCGGCTGGACTGTATTTTTTTGAGAAAAGTGGGTTTGTAGCACACACAAATAAAAAAACTAAATTTACGTATTAAGTAATTTTAAGTAATTTTAGGTAAATTACTAGTAATCTTCACTAAAGCTGTGTGTGGAAAGTCTGTTGACAAATTTTATAATATTTAATATTTAATAAAGTTAGGTGTAGTTTAAAACAAGCTTTTTTCATTCTTATGAAATATTTATTATAAGTTGTAAATTCATCACTTAAATATCGTATTCATCTAGGGTTTGTTGAGAATTTAAAAAGGGGTGAATGTCTCATATTAAATCCAGATGGAATGCCGTATCCTGTTATCCCTCACATGTTATATAGTAAGGTAAAATTAGTCAGAAGTAAACATTAAATTCATGTTCACGTTATGTATTTTTGTGTATTAATAAGAGAAAGAAACATTTTGCATTAAATCCATATGTAGTTGTATGTCCTTAACAAAAATGCTTGATGTAAATGTTAGTTATATTGCAACACTAAGTGATGGTGTGTAATCCACAGGTGGGGACCAACATGATGGGAATGATATCTGCAAAATATGGAGATGATTGGAGCATTGTTCCATGTTTTGTGCCTTGGGGATGAGACAAGAGGAACCTGACAGACCTTTCCCATTGTTGGAGGCAATGCTGTTGATACAGACTCCACTTTGGTGGAGGTCGTTGATGTTCGTTTGAAAGGTTTTTTGTTTTTTAAGTTAACTAGACAAAGCAGTGTCTTCTCACCTGCGAGTTTCTCCAGCATACTGTAGATCAGATTGATGGACACGAGTACTCATCTGTTAAGCTTCTGCAACAGTTTTTTCACCCCACATTTAATTAATAATGTTTTTAAAAGCTTTATCGTTTTAGTTTTTTAATGTCATTTTGAAGAAAATGAAATAGTAATAGTTAAATAACTAATAGTTAAAATATTAAGATGGGGAATGTTTGATGTCATGTGGGCATTATAAGATTCTTATAAAAAAATTATTATATAAAAAGTGTTGAAACATTGTATTAAATGCAAAAAAAAAAAGCCATTTAAATCAGATTTACCAGGGCCTCTTGTTTTTATTGTTTTAATTATTTAAGTGTTTATGTTACATTTATTTTATATTTAACAAATGGTCACTTTGGGATTATATGGTTTTGTCTGACATTTTTTGTCAAAATTTAGTTTTTCACATTTTTTTATTCTGTGACAATCTATTTACATTATGTGGAGTTGTATACATTTTGCGACTTTTTCGAAAATAAAAAGATCAAATGAAATGTGTCAACCCAGCAAGAGTGTTAATTTAACCCACTGGTTGGTTCAGATAAACAACTCAGAATTCTGGGTTAAATGGGTAAACCCTGCACTTGGGTCAAAGCAACCCAGCGCGTGTTCTATCCAATAGTGACCCAGCTGGGTTATGGTTGGGTTGTTTTTTAACCCAGCAGTTTTTAGAGTGTATGATCTCAGAGTAATGTTCTAGCAGATGATCACACGGCTGTATGTTAACTGTATGATCGTCACATTACATTGTAGCAGATGATCATACTGTAGTACATTAACTGTGTACATTAAATGTATGATCTTAGAGTTACATTCTAGTGGATAATTATACAGATATACATTAATTGTATGAGCTAAGAGTTCAATTTTAGCAGATGATTATGCATATCAAAACAGCTTACATTAGCAAGGAAGATTCTCGGATGGTGCTTAGTATAGAAAAGAACTTTGGTCAGAACTCACTCTTTTAATGATATCTTTATGTTTTATACACTGGAGGTACCTTTGGGTCTGTATGTCTGTATATCTGTATGTCTGTATATCTGTATGTCTGTCCAGCCAATTTTGTTGCCGCATCACGCAAAACTGACTCAACGGAATTTGATGAAACTTTGCAAGGTCTTTAGTATCTGCCTGGAGTTAAATCTGAAAGTTGAGGGGTTTTTTTTCTTTTGCCTTAAAGTGGGCGTGGCTTTACAGTATGCATCCTTCAACAGAGCCATTTACCGTAATCAAACAGAGTAGGTGGAACACCTAGAAGCGACCGTAATGACACTACATGAAACACAAACAAATGCGTGACACAACATGTCTTACTCCAAAAACAGTACAATACTGTACCTCCAAATACATTCTGTTGGATATAGAAATATTTCATGCGTTTCATCATGGACTTTTGATTCAAGTATCACTTCATACTATTATTCATACACACCTAACTGCTACAGTCAACTCTTATAAAATCATGTCCCTCAGAGGTATACTCAGCTTCATATCATAAGACTTAACATTCCACCTAAACCAAGAAGAGCCAGCATTGCGGATAACATTCAGAACAAGATGTCAAAAATGCAGGGGTGAAATAAATAAATAAAAGAGCACATTCTATATGCAATGGGGCATTAATTTTCTGGCATTAAGGAGCACCTAGAGGGCACTTCGTCCTATTTGCTTGCATGTAGAGAAGCCTATAGGGTACTATATCTTGTACTTTTTACTGGAAGGTAAGCTATCTGAGCTCTTCTTGATGTTTTCTTGCACACAGGGAACCCCTGGATGGCCCAGCACACTTGTTTCAACAGTATATGAACGTTTCCTCTGATTTCTTCATACACCATTATGTGTGGGAATGATTGCTCATGCTCACTGAGCCACATTTTTACATTTTAAGACCTGGAGTATGTCTGCTCTCCTTAGGGAAGAAAAACTTCACACTGTAGATGTGGTAGCCTGGTCATTCAGGTCATCAGCTGACTTAAGTTTATTGCCACATAACGTTGCTGTGCCTAGACCTGACCAACTGAAGAACCCCAGATCATAACCCTGCCTCCAGAGGCTTGTACAGTGGGCGCTATGCATGATGGGAGCTTCACTTTATGTTCTTCCCTGTTTACCCTGATGTGCAAATTGCTCTGGAATACCCTCAAAAGTCCAATCTTTATGCTCCCTAGCAAACTCACGCAACAATTGGTTTTCTTATGGACACACAGATGTTTAGTCTTCATTCTCTTCATACTGTATTAGTGGAAATGCTTTAACTTTCAATACTAATCATAGCTCTGATTTTAAACGTTCATTCTTATAATGAAACGTCACTAAGCTCTTCAATCACAGTCATTCATGATTTTACGGTATTCACCTGATTTTGCCTGGGTTTTAATGATGGTTTGTTGGGTTTAACCCAGTTCCACTAATTGTAACGTTATCTTTGCTTCATGCACACCAATAATCTGATCCTTTTGAAATGTCTCCCTTTAATCGGTCATGCCACTGTATTAAAGTTAGCCTTGTCTTTGATGTAATGTACTGTACATATGGATGGATCGTACTTGACTGTACAAATTCATACTTTTACACTGATGACATCAATATCATCATCTCAACGGGCTACATTTTGGGGACATCCAAATCCAAAAGACTATTTTTATGCACTTGCACTGTCTCTACTTCTATGGTAAGATCCCTTTAGAGCTTGGTTGATCAGGTGATTACCAGCAAGCACTTACACATGTAATGAACACCACTGAGACGTATTATTTCTGTCATCACCATTGTGCATTGGTGCTGTTTTTCCACCTAAAGTCCCTAGATTCCATTCCTCAGCGTCGTAGGAACTGGGGAGTTCAGCACGACGGAGGTCCTTATGTGTGGTCCTTGTGCGTGAAGGCGTTTATGCTGTACTGTAAGAGTAATAGTCCTGCCTGGGTATCCCTTTTTGAGTCTCTCCCTGTGGAGATTGAAAAAAAAAAATAGACTGTTCCACAATACCCTGCAGTGTCCCATGTCCCTGTACAGGCAGACTCCCTTATGCAAGCGGCAAACCCCCCCCCCACCCCCCGCTGTGGTCCACATTGTAGTGAAGTCAATGGTTACATAACAGAAATAGCGTTGCCTGCTGTTTCCTGCTGGGTGTGAAGGGGACACCACCACAGACATGCAGTTGAAGATTGGATGAACGAAGAGTCTGAGAGACAAAAGGGATTTACAAAATGACATGTAGGAGGAAGGGAACAGCACAGATGGGGAAATATTAGAAGCTACAGTACTACGACATTATATATATATATATCTGCGGACAGAAAAATGACTATTATTTATCTTTTTTTTTTTTGTAAACTGATGTTAAAAAAGCATATATACATGTATAACATTTTAACAGTCAAATATTAATGTGAATTCATTCATTCGTTCGTCTTTTACACCACGTATACTGTACAAGGCCGCAGGGGCTTGGATCCTATTCCAGGAGGCTTTGACTCCACGAGTCACATGACTTTGGGCATAAGGCGGGGTACAACACCCTGGATAGAGTGGCAATCCATTACAAGGGGCGCACACACACTATGGGAATTTGGGAACGCCAATTAGGAACGCTAACCCGACACAAACACACCAGCGAGTATAAATCGAAGACATTTGTAGACTTTAAGCAATCTTTACCATGACTCAATAAACTCACTCATCTTCTATACCGCTTTATCCTGTATTCAGGGTCGTGTTGACCTGGAGCCTATCCCAGGAGACTTAGCGAGGCGGTTTACACCCTGGACAGGGTGCCAATCCATTGCAGGGCGCACACACACACTCATTCACACACTACATGCAATTTGGGGACGCCAATTAGCCTAACCTGCATGTCTTTGGGCTGTGGGAGGAAACCGGAGTACCCCGAGGAAACCCAACGACCATGCAAACTCCATGCACACAGAGATGAGAATCGAGCCTGGCCAAGAATCAAACCCGGACCCTGAAGGTGCAAAGCCACAATGCCAACCACTACACCATATATGTTTACAAATATCGTGGTTTTATTAATTTTTTTCCTTAAAAGTATTTTTCATTATGGTATTACATTACAAACACTAAAAGGTGTAAGGACTTCTAACGTGTCTTTACACTCTATGATGTATGAATTCTTTGCTCAGGTGTTGAGATGAGGTGTTGTCTTAGAAACACAGCCACAAAAAGTATCGAGATTAAAATCACAAAGTCTGAGACCACAGCTATGAAACTCGTTTAAATACCTTGGATATGATGTTATACAGCACACAGCATATAACCAGCTTCATGTTATACCAAGTGGTGATCCAGACACATCATGCCACACAGTTCGGGCTTGTATGTGAACCGTAGATTAATTGCAAACCTTTACAGTGCAAAATACAGTTTTTTGATGCATATTTTTTGTGCCTCATTTCTGATTGTAAGAAAACTCGCTCTTTTGTACAGGCAGAAATTATACTGTCTGGGTTGCCAGATCACACTGACAAAATCCCGCTTAGACAGGGCTTCAATGATTATTAAAACACACCTTCATAATTACTCGCTCGCTCATAATCTATAACGCTTATCGTGTACAGGGGCGCGGAAGGCACTAAGCGAGGTACATTTCTGCACTGTAAACCCTAATGTTGTCTTTACTTATACAATCAAGTAATGTTGACTAAACATTACTTAAAATTTTGCATTTTAGACCCATCACTTAAAAATATAAGTTTATTTAACTTATTTACCATCGAAATGCATAAACTTAAGATTTCAAGTGTTGTGAACTCAAAATCATGATTAATCCTTTGGGGGAAAAAGCATTTTCAAAAGGTCAATTTTCACAAATGTGAATGTGGCGTGGGCGGGGCGGCGGCTGACGACCAGCATGCTTTGCGGGGATGTCGGTGTGTTCACCATGTTGAGGAAGGGTGTTTGGGTTAGTGGCTTCGGCCCTGTTTGTGTGTGTGGGTAAGGGGTGACGGGTGAAATGTGCTCTGGTTCATGCTAAGGCTGAATTGGATGGTGGTTCCTGTGTGAATGTGCTGCTCATGCCGTACATGCTGTGTGCCTAATAAAATACTCTCCAACATTCTTTCCGGTGGAAAATTGTGGCATTTTGTCAATAAAAAAAATCTAAGCTTAAAAATGCTGTTCGTTGTTTTATTTCAGTTCGGTGTGCACAAAGCTTGCAGTCAAATATAAGAACATTGTTTAACAGGTTTAAGTTACATTTTCATGTTGAGTTAACTTAAATATATAAGTACACTTAAAAAAAATTTATACCAAGTGAACGCAATTTTTTAAGTACATTAAATAAGTGCTAAGTTTGTTGAACTAAATGATTTAAGTACAGTCTACAAAACCGCCAAGTTAAATAAACTTAAATATGCAAGTTTTGGAAGATTCCATTACTCAATTAAATTGAGGCAACGAGTTTACTCAATCAAATTAGTCCAATTAACTTATTAGGGTTTTCAGTGTGAAAGGATGCCAATCCATCAAAGGGCACAAGCATACACTTATTTACCAATACCCGGGGAATTTGAAAAACGGCAAGTAGTCATTGTACACCGTGTTTGTGCATGTCCTTGACCTGTGGGAGGAAACCGGAGTACCTGGGGGAGAACATGCAAAATTCACATACACAGACCTATGATATAAATCAAACCCTTGACCCCTGAAGGTGCGAGGCCACAGTGCTAACCACTATGCCCCCGTGCCACTACCGCTCAATAGTGTGGGATCACTTGCTCAGATTTGTTTTCGACATTCTACAACAATACTGGGGATTTCAAAACTATGAAATAACACACCTAGTATGAGTTAATTAAGCAAAAGCCAGTTCTTATTTTAAGACGTGTAGGTCAGCCTTTCTCGAACAGTTCTTGCAAGAACAGTATTGTGTCGAGTGCATTTGCAAAAACCCATCATCAAGCACCATAATGAAACTGGCTCTCATGAAGACCTTTCCAGGAAACCAAGACCAAAACTTAGCTCTGCTGCAGAGGAGAAGTTAATTTAGAGTTACCTTTAGTGTTTCTTAAGTATTAAAGTATTAAAAAGATCCGATCCGTAATGCAAACCCATTGATAGATTTTCATGATTGACATTTTTATAATAATTCTCAAGTAGACTCAACATTCCAGCGATAAATAAATTAAATTTTAACTACATAGTGAATGATCACTCTTTCAGGCACTTAGTTAACTCAGTTACACAGGGCTGCATGCATCAAATAATATTTTATTTACTCTCAGGATCTACTTTAAGGCTGTATGAACTTAAATTGTAACTGTTTAAAACATAAGGGCTGATTCTGGATCAGCTAACTTCCTGCTCTCCTCCCATGAATGTGGGACTTGTGTTCACCCCAGCTCATGCCAATCTTATGAGGGGGGAAATTACATTCCCTAGATCAGCTCTTGCCAAGTAGGTGTTCGTGTTTTTGTGTAAGTGAGTGATTAAGTAGGGATTTTCGGTGATTCAGAACTGAGCTGCGATGGTTATGTGACAAAGAAAGGAAGATGAAAGGTAACACCCCGGTCCTATAGTGAAGCTTACTGTAGTGTAATCATTCATGGCTGGGACTTCACAAGACTCCTGGCCTATATACTGTTTCACCATTTCTCTCTCACACGTACAGCCTTACACGTAGGATTTAAACTACAAAATACTCCACCTATAGGAAACCCAGTGCATTTCCCTGAAAAATATTAAAAAGACAAAATACATTGTGGCTTTAACATGAAAAGCTTTAATATGTAAAATGCAAATCAAACCAGTGTAAAAACCCACATTATTGTTCCTTCATAGTTAAACGTTTGGTATAAAAGCACTGTGTATTAAAAGAACATCTCTTTACATCAAAATCAACAGAGGAAAACTCCAGCAGGTTTGATTTGACATTACTTAACAGATTGAAAACAAAAAGTGCAAGATTTTTAAAGAAGTTTAAAATGTTGCATGTGATACACGTTATAATTACAGATCGCTTTGCATATTTACAAAAATAGTGTCCTTCTAATTGCATCACAGACCTTTTATAATAATCAAAGACTCATAGAGTTAAAGTATACATGAATATATTACGACGATACATCTGAGGAAATCATTTTACCGATTTTTATTTTTCAGAGATTCTACTTTGGATGGACTTTCTTATCGTACTAGACAAACTCTCACAGAGTACCATACAACAAAGCTGAGTCAATTATCCTGCAATTTGAGTATTGTACATAATATCAGTTCAAGATCAGATAAAATGTTTGATTCAGGTGTAGATATAGATATAGATTTCTGTTCTTCCTTTTTTTTCCTCAAAAGCAAGTTTTCTCTCTCTCTTTCTCTCTCTCTCTTACACAGATACATTCGAAAACCAGCAGTGGAGTGACTTCTTCGCAGTCTAATTGAAGTCCCGGTTGGTGAGGATCAGAGGAGCTACAAGAGTCCAGAGGTAAAGTGCCAACGCCAGCCAGCTCGAGCTGATCTTCACCCACACTGCAGGCATAGTACTCTGCATGGACTTGTAGTCTGTGTCAGGCCTTTTACAAACGAAAAAGGAATGAGAAATGCGAAAGAGACACACAAAAAAGGAAGAAAAAAAAATCATTCCTTTATACAACTTAGTTCTTATTATTTTAAATAATTTCATTTCTATGTTCAATTTCAATAAAATATTTGTAACCATTAATGAGTTATTTCTGTGTCTAAGTGCTGCACTGACTTGGATCTAGACATTTTAAACTTAGAGTTACGCAAATGTCCATCTCGACACGTGTAAAAACATGGACGCCTTCATGAAAGCATGTCTTAAGCACCAACCTAGCCATCTGACATTACTACATGGGTTTAATATCTTAAACCTTTCTTCTTCATGGTCAAAGCCAAAGACTTAACCATCTAAATGTGGTCTTGTTGATTAACCTAAAAGTAAAATTGATCACTTTTCAGATTTTACCTTCACATTTAGATTTGGACAGACTTTAGATTCTCCAGATTCGATTATGTTTAGACATACAAGCAGCATTGTGTGATATGCTCTGAGGAACAGAATTAACTACATCCCTAGGGTCCTCTTTACCTTCCTCGGATTTCCAGCTGTCCCGGTTCTGCTAACGCGTAAACAGATGTGGTGGAGTTCATTCACGGACCTAATGCTTGTACACCACTCGTCACTTTACTGAATAAGAGTATCTCGACTAACTCTAGGGCAAAACACTTCTCACAGTTCCTCAAAACACAGCACGTTTCCTTTTAAAGTTAAGTCTGATACTCACTGATACCAGTTGGTGAGAGTCATCATAATGTAAAGGGACGCCAGGACGAGGCAGAAGTGGAAGAAGGAGTAACTGTAGGTCACTCCGTCCTCTTCATTATCCACAGCACGTCTCACTCCGTCCTCACCCACTTCGGCGTCCTTGTCCACCGCCAGCTCCTGCCGCTCCTCCGTCTGCATCAGCCTATTCACCTGAGCGTTATTGGACGATCGGATGCTGCAATAAATTAATAAATAAAGTTGAAGGGTAAAATAACATATGTGAGTTTATTTAAAAAATGGAAATGTCCTAACTATGCTGACTCCATTAATCAGCTGCTCCAAAAAATAAAAATAAATAAATAAAAACATGTAGATTAATTTTAGACCTTAAAGAGTATGTTTTTTTTATGTTTAATTTGGCTTGTGTTCTTTCTAGGAATGGGAATCACCCTATATTATATTATCGCAATACCTACAGTAGGTGCCGATTCGGCAATTTATATTGTGATTCTGTTGATATTATGATTTTGTAAACATCCCGATTCAATATTACTTTTTTTACTTTAGATTTTGTTACAATACTATTACTACAATATTCAAACAGTTTACATTTACGTCTAGGCATTTGGCAAACACCCGTATCCAGAGCGACTTACATTTTAATCTCATTATACATCTGAGCAGTTAAAGGTTAAGAGCCTTGCTCAAGAGCCCAACAGGGACAACCTGGTGGTTGTGGGATTTGAACCTGGGAACCGTAGTTCAATGCCTTAACCCACTGAGCTGCACCTGACCCTCTTAGAGTTTAGAGTCTGCCACCTGCAGGATTACAGGTGAACTGCAACCGGCGCAAATACAAAAACAGATCAAATAAACATTAATATATATATATTTTTTTTAAAGTTTGGATTTAGTGTTGACAAAGACATATCGCTACAGGAAAGGACTTAGCAAATGAATTGATTCCCTCCCCATCTCTAGTTGTGGCAGTGGTAGCTCAGAGGGCTAAGGCACTGAGTTACTGATCGGTAGATCGGCTGTTTGATCCCCAGCTCCACCAGGTTGCCAATGTTGGGCCCTTGAGCGAGGCCCTTAACCCTAACTGCTCCAGGGGTGCTGAACCATGGATGTTCCTGCGCTCTGACCCTATTTACACTGGGAGAGGCGAAGAAGGAATTTCACTGTGCTATAATGTATATGGGAGAGATGGAACTGGCGCCATCCCAGGAAAACCCAGGAGTTAATTTAGAGTTTCCAGCCACAGAAATCACCAATTAACAACCAGCACTTCAGATTAAATCCGTTATAAAGGCTTTACAGAGCAAAAGTAGCAGATACATCTCAATATCAACTGTTTGAATGAGATCATTGCATATTTTGGACGACTTCACAATGTAGATACAAATAAAACTAAACAAAAGACCATGGAATTAGTAGGTGTGTCCAAACTTTTGACTAGTAGTGTACTATATACCATAGATATGACTTTTATTGTTTAAACATTAGACTTCGTGTCAGTGAATCACACTCACCTGGCATACAGTGTGCAAAACAGGAAGAGCACCAATCCTACGATTCCTTGCGCATCCCACCACTGGACCTGCCCTGGGGCGAGGGTGGGGGTCGGGGCAGCGGTGCTGGTGGGGGTGTTGGTGACTATCTGTAGCAGGCTGGGGTTACATTTGCGATCTGGAATTAAGTCGATAATGCTTTGTGAGAAATTGAAAAAAAAATTTTTTTATTGAATTTTAAAATCCTAATTACATCAACAAAACAAACATCCCACTGTCTCATGCCTTTATTTGTTTATTTATTTATTTACTTATTTATTTTTCTCACTGTACGCCTGTATCTCAGGCACCTGCCTCCAAGTTTAAACAATTCCTAAATAAGAAGCATCTTATTTACTCTGCCCAGTTACAGCACCATCCAAAATAGCTCGAAACCCAGCAACCGTTACTGTCTGCTTAGTAACGGATATTACTATGTGCACCTAGAGAATTCTTCTCGCCTGTGTTTGCGGGGCAAATATGGGTATTTTACTTTTATACTCCATCTTTTTTTTTTTATAAATCAGGACAAAACAACGTTCCACCCATGCAGGTGATTAGATTAATATTAATAGTATTAGGTTTTTTTTTTCTGTTGACGTCATTTTACCTGAACTGTCCTGATACAAACAAACTGCACTGTTCTACACCAGTGAGGTATAGACTGGACGGGTTCCTGCAGGCGTCACCCCACCACCTACTGTATGCAAGTGTCGCGAGTGTGGGTTCAGCACCATGGCTAGCGTTGCAAAACCATACTGGATATCTAGACGAATTAAGCAGATTGAAGAAAGGCATGCTAACCCTAAAATTAATCTCAGCAAATTACATCACAATACAACTCCGCTTCTTCACCGGTCTCTCGAAGCGTTCCTTTTTTATAATCCAGTTCCTCCAGAACTTATTGCCAAGATGCTTGTATTTATAGCTCAAGTACATACTGTACCATATAACGTCTAGCAAAGGAGTTGAAAGTGAAATCGAGTGAGACTTACTGGGGTTGTTGCTCATAGCAGACCAGGTCAGATACATGGTATACAGAGAGATGAGAGAGGACTGTAGCAGACCTGAGCCAGGCTGTGCTTCCTGTTTACATATGAAATATAAACATTACATCAAAGGCATGACGATTATATTAAAAAATATTTCACTCTAAAGTTTTCCAACATGCAGAATGTGTGGTTATTGAAAAATCATCCTCTCTTTGTGGGGAATACATGTAACTCTGTGTTTATTTTATTACAACAACATGATCCATTGTGTTTAATCAATCACTTTAAAAAATTTACATAATCATCATCATTCATAAAGCAAAGCGGATATAAAAGAGAGAGAGAGTGAGTGTGAGAGAGAGAGAGAGAGAGAGAGTGTGTAAGAGAGAAAGAGAGTGTAAGAGTGAGAGAGAAAGAGTGAAAGAGAGAGAGTAAGAGAGAGAGTGAAAGAGAGAGAGAGTAAGAGAGTGAGAGAGAGAGTGAGAGAGAGAGAGAGAAAGAGAGAGTGACAGAGAGAGAGCGAGAAAGAGAGTAAAAGAGTGTGAGAAAGAGAGAGAGTTACAGAGAGAGAGCAAGAGAGAGAGTGTGAGAGTGTGAGAAAGAGAGAGAGAGAGTGAGAGGGAGAGAGAGGGAGAGAGAGAGAGAGAGAGAGGGAGAGAGAGTACTACCTGAACTTTAGGGAGAATTGAGACGACAGACACGATGACGCAGAAGATAAAGTTCAGGCTGATGAAGACTTTGTTTTCGGTGCAGTCATCAGGCTGTGTGTAGTAGACGTAAAACAGCACCATCGCAGTAAAAGCGCATGCGTAATGAATAAATGTGAAGGACAGCAGAGCTGCAGAGAAACCAGAGAAACAACACAGCATTCTGTCAAGGCAAACATCAGTCATCATACTAATCATCTAATATCCCAATTCTATTGGCAGGCCGTGACCACTATTGGACATCAAGCCCTAAATGTTGACTCGTTAAACATCTGGTCATTATTTCCCATCATACTAGTCTTTTTAACAGAGACATGCAACCGAACACCATAGAAACACACAGCGTTGGTATAATTCCAGGATAGTGATCGTTCATTTTGAAGGAATCTTAAATGACTCTGGAAGAACGAGTCGTCTCTGGGAATGTTTCGTTCAGTCGCCCATGTGGAATATTATAGCTTTTGTATAGAAATATTATTAAATTTTATATTTTTAGCTTTCTGTGTTTCATTTAACATTATGGGTAAAAAACCTGAAAAAAATTCTCATTAAGGATGTTTACACAGGAAAAACAGTCTTTAAATATGAGGTAAGGAACAGGTTTATACACAAAGCACTGCATAGTCCACCCTGTATATACTACCTATAGGAATCATAGTTCTGCAATTATTTCTAAACAAACATAGCAAATGATTTGCTTTTACATACTGTACAATAATGCGCTCTGTGATTAGTTAATAGTATGCCACCTGCAGGACTATAAAGGTACAGCAACAGGAGTCAGTAAATTGCCAAACAAAAGAAGTGATTAGATGACCGTACTGATTTCTCTCCCCATCTCATCAATTAAAGCTCTTAAACTTCTTAACACAGATCTGTAGTTCTCACTCTGTAGCTAAAAGTTAAACAAAATCAAACAATTCAATTTGGACCCCTGTAACAACTGCACAAAAATAATGAACAGTGTCCATTTAATGATTTTCACATTTTCAGTGATATATCACAGTTATACATGCCTCTGAACACAAGGGGGCGACAAAGGACATGACTAAAAAAAAGTCCTCTGCCTTTTTCAATGCATGGGTTAGAACCAGACTAGAATAGAAGACTTTTCACAAACTAATGACGTCATTAAGTTAGTTATGGTTTTACCTAAGATGACTTAAACACAGTTTGTAAAGAACTGCACAGTGATATTACTTAACATCTGGAACGCTAATAAGTGACTTCCAATGCGTTCTAGTTGTCAGAAACAAGCACAGACAGACGTCTAAAACAATAATTACTGTTTATTGTTGTGGTGTGAAGTGGAGATTGCATTAGGCTGGTATTTGCTGATTGCACAAGATCAGATTTAAGAGAGAGAGAGAGAGAGAGAGAGAGAGAGAGAGAGAGAGAGAGAGAGAGGCATCTCTGGTTTAAAAATCTCCTGACTACAGCAAAATCTCTGTAATGGTTCTCCACGTTGCGACAGCTCGTTGCTCGTCACAATTTTCCCTCTGCCTAGCTTGATGACAATTAGCATTACAAATGGCTGGCAGTGGCACAAGCAGTCATCTAAATGCTGTCCTAAATGAAAGCTGTTCTTCCTGGAACAATAGTGTCTCATCTGACTGCATAAGTGACATGGATTAAAACAGGATTATCCATATCTGTGTGAGATTAACAGCAGCCTGTTGTTTGTCAGAGCAAGAGCAGACTGAGCAGTCGGACCTTCAGGCGATCTTACCTGCATACCAGCACTTGCTATTGCCATCTTCGGCATTCTCCACCCAAGTTTGGTTCCACGTATGAGCAAAGTCCACCAGCAAAATCAGCTGCATCAGGATGAAGATGAAGGAGCCGACCGCACCGAAATAGTACCACACTGCAAGAACACACTTAACTGGGTCAACATCTGTTTGACACTGGTTAAAAACTGGGCAGAGATTTTTTAAATAAATAAATCCGAAAAACTTGCACCTGTGTTGAACATGCCATCAGGGATGTAGAAAGCTCCTACGGTTATTCCGATCAGTATTAGGAACTTAAAGAACCAGAATCTGAAGGAGACACAACACACACATAAATGCACATGAGCTGGTAATACATCAATTTTGAATATGTATTTCTTTAAACAAATGCAAAACAATCAAAATCACAGTAAAATACAAGCTTAAGATTAAACCTGAGCCACATACCCATTTTGGATAGAGGCCCGTGGGTCCTTGCTGCTGCGCACGCGGATCATGATGATGAGAAAAAGGAAAAAAAAGCAGGCCAAAGCAAAACACATTCTGTAGACGGATTTATAGCCAACGATAACCTCGCAGTTTACCTTTCCTTGAAAGCCAGGTATGGACGAGCCCTGTTCACAAAATCCAGGTATCTGTGGAGCACGGGTAGTGATCAGATCAAACAAAGCTAAAGACTTTTTATTTTTTATTGAGTGTAAAGTTTTAGATTTTGTTTTTAGATTTCCATTTTTTTTTTTATCAATCCAAACAGGGTCAAAATATCTGAAAGGCTTTTTCCTTATTAGTTTCTTTTCTGTCTTGAGTAAGTCATATTTTAGCCATAATAATTAGTAACAAAAAGGGTTAAAAGTTAACAAGAATAATAACAGTTCTGTGTATGAGGTCCCCATAGGTCCATCATCTAGTCTCTGGGTCTACCATGACCCTGACCAGTAAAGAAAATTTACAAAACACAAATTTTATATATTGTTATTATAGTATTACTATTGGGGCTGAGTTAAGATGTACTGTAGGACTACTGATAGGAAGGTTACAGATTTAAACCTCAGCACCACCAAGCAGCCTCTGTTGAACCCCTAAGCAAGGCCTTTAGCCTTCAACTGCTTGGATGTACAGGATAATGAAATCAACCTAAGTCGCTCTGGATAAGGGCGTCGGCCAAAGTAAGAACTGCTGGTCTGATGCAATGCTGAAATGTTGTAGATTACATCATCAGACATCGAATAATGTTCTGTATTGTGTAACAATGTTATAACTCAGTTTATTAGCATTTTTGTTAAAACTATTTATGATTAATAATCTTTGAGTGAATAACTGCATGCTTTTTATTATTATTACTATTATTATTACTTAAGACTTATACGCTTTATATATTTTGTAGCTTTTTACTCTTAGCATTGCACTAGTAACTTTTGGTCAGGTGGTAGTAGTAGTAGTAGTAGTAGTCGTCGTCATAGTATTTATGCCCCTGCCATGTGTGCGTCGACCAGTTTGGTCATCTTGAACTCCCTGTCTACTAAAGCAAACCGGGCACGGAGCGTGGTGTGCAGGGTGCGGGGTGCGTACCTGTTCCAGGCGAGCCTCCATTCCCGGCAGGATCATGATGATGGACACGAGGGTGCCGAGGAGCAGGAAAAAGGAGAACGCAAGGCGTGTCACAGTAGAGTTGTAAGTGGAGGGGCAACATCCTGACAACAAGCATGGAGCAGAGCCACACAGACAGGATGCCTGCAGAGATCAGAGTCAAGATCAACAAGTCAAATACTAAAAATATGGTTAGTGCTATCCATCTTAAGTGTACCATGGGAAATGATCTGGCTTTAAAGTTCATCTTTTTTTTAATAGTCAACATCATGTGACTTAGGAAGGTTTATGGGAGCATATAAAACGTCATAAACATTATGTGAGATTTTTATGATTTAAGATCTGAATAAAGGATACCTTGTTTTTTTTAATTAAGTAAAAAAAAAATCTGAATACAACAAAATTAATTAACTTTAATTAGTACACAAAAACAGGGGGGTAAAAAACAAAAGCAGTAGAACCATATTAAATCCAGATCGAATGACAAACATTCCAAGAAACATATAACCAAATGAAGAAAATATAATAACAACAAATGAAATATTACAAACCACTTTTAGTGTATTTTAGTAAAGGAATATTTTAGATCATTTCTAAATATAATAAACAAAGAAGGAGATTTCAAATATCTACATTTATGAATGTTTTATTTTGCTAATAAAATAATAATAAAACACTCTGTGTTGTCCCGTACATAACATCCTGTAACGTGAAGCGCTGCAATGATTTTCGAGAAAAAAAAAAAGAATGAGAATAATCTCATGTAAAAACAATACATGTTCTGTGTCTTTAGATGAGTGTTGACATGGATGACGAGGCATTTCTTTCAAAATTTATTCAGCAATGTAGCAATTTCTTGGAAGGGTTTATGTCATTTAATATTTTAAAGTTTGTTTCTTTTACATTGGGAAGAACTGTTTAAAAATATTTACCAGTATTTGTTTTATCAAATGTGTGATTTTAATTTATTTCTTTAATATTTGACAGGGTTAGCATGACTGGTAGCATCATAGTTTGTGTTATATATTTGTTACTGCAAATTTTACTTTTCAATATCACTAACATACAATGAGTGAAGGCATTACTTTTGGAATAAGAGAGGGAACATCTTATTAACATTTTTCTACCCAAGTGTATTGCATTAACAACAGGTTTTATTTTTTATTAAAAAATACCTTTTTCACTTATTGTGTGATAGTAATTACGTCATAATCATGCGCCGTGCCGTAAGTCAAAGACAGTTTAAAATGTAGAATTACACAAACACGGAACATTTTCACTTTTTTCTGACTTGACCTATGCTAAGACTGTAATTACAAACTGGAATAACAAAACATATATGTATATATATATTTACCTCTTTTTTAATTTGTTTATGCAACTAAAGCGAACCCGGAAAAACATTAAACTCTTATCTGACGTATTAACAGAAAAACGCAAAAAAAAAACTTTATCTAAAGTTACAACTATCAACACGATCATTTACCATACCTGACACTAGGGATGTACACCAAGCAAAAATGTTACAAATGTGTTTTTCAACTACTTACGCAGCTTGCCAGAGAGCACAACGCCATACAAGCTCCCATTTTCAAAGCGTCAAGAACAGGAACGCTGCAAAGTACGGAAGTTTTCTCGTTTCAGCGACAAATGATGTCAAAGTCAACAGAAACAGCAATGATTGGTTTAGAAGTACTCGCGCTTCTGAATGAACCAATCAGAGCTCACCGCGCTCACACGGAAGCAACCTGAGAAGCGTAATGTTTACAATTTGGAAAGATTATTTAGAAATTATTTTCAAAACATATATAATGTAAAGCATTTTATACAAATTAGTGTTTTATTTGGGTGAAATAATAAAAATAATAACAATTAAAACAAAACGGAAGGTTTGTTTGTACTGTATTTGTATTGGCCTCTTGTCAGTCATGTTATAGACACGCCCCCTTTACCTCCTCATGAATCACTGCACTCACTCAACTGGTCCAGGCAGTTCTAACTCAAAGAAGTGTTTTAAACTTTGTGTAGTGATAAGATCTCCAGTAGTAGTAATAGTAACAGTAGTAGTGATAAGATCTCAGGTACACACTATAGTCGGAACTCCTAAAATGTCAGCGGTGACATCACAACATAAAAAAATATATCATAATTGTAATTAAACATCATAATCATTTTATTCGGGACTGCTTTTATCCAACAACGTTGTTAATAACATGAAATCGATGAAGGTTGTAAGAACTAGGGGGAGCAACGTTAAGAGTCTTTTAGAACGGGCAGTCACTGAGATCAGGAAAAGAGGGAAGGAAGCACTTAGTGTTGTTTTTGAGAAAGACAGGCCTGGAAAGTCAGCTTTAAAGAACAGGGAATTTGAGAAGCATGAGATCTATGGGTGCAAACTACAGAACTCTCAACTAGATTCTAGAGATCAGGGAAGGATACATTTAATATTTTAAGGAATTCTGGTCTGGAAAATCGGCTTGAAGTGCCAGAGAAGATGAGGGAGAATGAGACTCACCTCATACAGCTGGCAGTAATATAACCATACTACTGGATTCTAACTGCCATTAAACAATTTTAAAATACTTTAACCCCTGGTCTCTAATTTACCCCAACTTGACCCACCATGCCTCAAAATACCCACTTGACAATGAGGGGCCAGTTGTCTTAATCTGTTATTTTAGGTTGACCAGATATTTTCATGCTCCCTGTCTATTAGCTAAACTAGCTCCCAGATGTACATGAGATCCAACATGTATGAAGCCCTTAAAGTATCAAGTCACAATGTAATAATGTAATAAACCCCTATTTAGGCCTTTAGTTCTCGCACTGTCCATCGCCGGTCTTTGTTGATTGCATCTTGTACACTTTGAACATTCTCAGGTGCTTTTATTCAACAACATTAATAATATTAGTTCATTGTTCGCCATATTGAATGGTAATTTCTTACCAAAATTATACAGCTGGTCAACACTTGGTAAGATCTTTCAAACCAGTGCAAAGGTACGACCAGTCCAAATACGCTACCGTTCAAAAAATTGGGGTCTCTTGCAAATTTCTTTGTTTTTGTTTAGTGATTTATTTTCTACATTCTACAAACAATCCTGGGGATTTCAAAGCTATAAAATTACACATATGGGATTAGGTAATTACGTAACAACAACAAAAAAAAACAGTTAGTTGTTATTTTAAGACACAGAGGTCAGCCTTTCTGTAATAGTTCTTGCAAGAACAGTATTGTCAAGTGCATTTGCAAAATCCGTCAAGCACCATAATGAAACTGGCTCTCATGAAGGCCATCCCAGGAGGGCGGGACCAAAACCTACCTCTGCCGCAGACGAGAAGTTCATTTAGAGTTATCAGCCTAAAAAATGACCAATTAACAGCACCTTAGATTAGAGGCGAGATTTTGGACGCCTTCACCATTCCTTTAGTAAAAATGTATAAAAATCAGGAACGATCATGGAGTTAGAAAGTGACCCCAAACTTTTAAACGGTAGTGTACTGTATATGCACTGACTTTCAAGCACCTGGATGGTGCTTGCTAATGTTAATGTTAACTCAGGTTAGCATTAACTAACTGTAGTTGAATTCACCATGAGGATACAAAACTCTCTGAACAGTTTTCTGCCATGTCTTTCAAATAGTTATTGTGTACGTTTATGAAGCATTTACTTTTCTGAAACATTTTACCTAGTTATAAGTGAAAACTTTCAGATACAGTGCTGAGATTTTTACAGCTCATCTAAAGAAATGTGCCCTAGGAGCATGGTCACTCCCTGATGGACCACAAACCTTTTTAGTGTTCTGGGTGTGTGCAACATGACCACGTGACCCACAGTGTATTCCGAAACGTTTTTCACCTGCTCTGAACATTGTTCCCATTGTCTCCCTAGAATGGGTGAAAATAGGCTGGTTACAGCCCAGTATTCTAAACATGCTGTCAAGCTTTCGCCGACATGCTGTAGCTGACTGGTATCCAGTGCTCTGGGGTTTTGGTAGGCACAGTTTGCAAAATCTTTCATGTAAAATGTGTACTAACGAATTGAGTTATGATAGTTTAGTGGTTTATTTAAAAAATGCAGACAGCAGTTCAGACAAGATGTGTGTGAGGTAATGAACAGGGATTCTCAGTAAATAATACCCAACAGATGTCTAATTTCACATATGTTTTTTAACCTTAAAACCCAAGCGGCACAGATCTGATATCAGATAGCAGGGATTGATCTTCAGCCATACTGGAAGTTCAATATAAAATGAAGGTTATGGTAGTAGAACTGGAAAGAAGTTTAAAATACTTTCACTTTTGGTCTCCCCTGGTTCGGCCCAACTTGACCCACCATCCCTAAAAATACCAGCTTGGCCTGACCAACTAGTTGTCTTAACCTGCCCTTTTAGGATACGCAGACCAGATATTAAAATGCTCTTTATACATTGGCTAAACTAGCTAACTTTATGGAAAAACCATCAGTATCTAAACAAAATGCAGACTCTCCAGCTCCACAATGTACATGTACATGATATCCAATATAGACTATAAAGTATCAAGCCATGTATTAGCTGGATAAACACTTAATTACGCTTTTAGTTTTTGTTGATCTTTGTTGATTGCAGCCCATACATGCAGCTGGCTATTCACGGCGCATCACTTTTTCCACATTTTGTTATGTTACAGCCTTATTCCAAAAAGGATTTCAAATTTTACATTTACATTTAGGCATTTGGCAGACGCTCTTATCCAGAGCGACTTACATTTTTATCTCATTACACATTTGAGCAGTTGAGGGTTAAGAGCCTTGCTCAAGGGCCCACCAGTGGCAACTTGGTGGTTGTGGGGTTTGAACCTGTGATCTTCCGAACCGTAGTCCAATGCCTTAACCACTGAGCTACCCCTGGCCTCATTTTCACATTCAAACATTCTAAAAACAATACCCAATAATGACAATGAAAGAGGTTTGTTGGAAATCCTTGCAAATGTCTAAAAAATAAAAAAGGAAAAATCATGTGTACATACTGTAAGTATTCACAGTCTTAGCCATGACACTCAAAATTGAGCTTAGATGGTTCCTGTTTCCACTGATCATCCTTGAGATGTTTCTACAACTCAATTAGAGGCCACCTGGGGTAAATGCAGTTGATTGGACATGATTTCGAAAGGCACAAACGTCTATTAAAGTTCCCACAGGTAGCAGTGCAAATCAGAGCACAAACCAAAGCTCAAAGAGTTGAATCTCCGAGACAAGATTGTATCGAGGCAAAGATGTGAAAAAAATTCTGCAGCATTGACGGTCCAGATGAGCACAGTGGCCTCCATCATCCGTAAATAGAAGAAGTTTGGAACCACCAGGACTCTTCCGAGAGCTGGCCACCTGGCCAAACTGAGCGACTGAGGGAGAAGGGCATTAATCAGGAAGGTGAACCCGATGGTCACTCTGATGGAGCTCCGGTGTTTCTCTGTGGAGAGAGCGGAGAAACCTTCCAGAAGAACAACCTTTTTATAGCATCATTCTCAAAAAGACTTGAAGCTGTAATTGGTGCCAAAGGTGCTTCAACAACAAAAAAAATTGTTTCTCATGGACTGAGAGTCCTCCAGGTACTTTTTGGCAAACTCCAGGTGGGCCCTCAAGTGCTTTTTACTGCGGAATGGCTTCCGTCTGGACGCTCTCCCATGCAGGCCTGATTAGTGGAGTGCTGCAGAAATTCTCCTTTCACAAGGTACTGTTTGTAGAGTTTTGAGGAAAATAATCCCTTTTGAAATAAGTCTGAAACATACAGTAACAAAATGTTGAAAAAGTGAAGCGCTGTGAGTACTTCCCAGATGCACTGTACTATATATTAACTAGTATAGTATAAGTTTACTGTCTGGAGGCTTTGAGGATCCAACTTTTGTTGACCCTTTAGACATTATAGGGACATTTTTTAAAAAGTGAACCTGGCAACTGTTGTGCATTGATTTGGCTGAAGAGTTTACATCACAAGTGCTGGATGCATCGACTCAGACAACAGGATCATCTAATGTTAGAATTTTTATCTTGAGGTTTATACCATGATAAATAAAGGCATATAAGCATTTTAAGAATTAATTCATAAAAACAAAATAAGGTATTTAAGCTTACACACTTTTCCTTTTTTTCCTTTTCTCTCTCTCTCTCTCTCTCTCTCTCTCTCTTGCGTCATGATTCCCCCACAGAACCCTGACACACTGAGCAGAGCATGGATCACACACACTCAATGCTTTCTTTCCCCTCACTTCACACTAGCATGTGCACCTTTTGGCTTGGGATTTCATTGTTTCATCATTCATGTGGGATGTCTGAGGAAGCCTGCTGTGCGTGAGATTGCGTGCATATGCGTCAGAAATTTCACACAAAATGTGTGCTTGTTTCTTGGTTAACATGACAGCTGATTAAAAAAGGAAAAAAAAACGAAGACGTTTCCTTTACACGAGGACTGCAGGCTCACCGCTGGGTAAGTGTGAATCTTAAACATCACACACATCACCTTTACATCACCTGTATACAGTCTTAATGGCATGCGCACTGGCACGCGCACAGGGCATTTACAGGGCATGTGATAGTAGGAATGTGTATGTGATACACTGACTGGTTCACCTGTAGCCATGATCACTATACAGTACAACAAATATGGACCTGCTTACTTAGAGACACACAATACTTTGCAAAAGTCTTATGCACCATACTACCTGTAGTATAAAGGTTGTTATATTTGTTTTATCACATCTGCATTATTATATACCAAACCATTCAGCTGTTTTACTAATAAAAAGGCACATATGTTTCTAAAACTAATATTAAAAAAATATTTTTCTCATCAGATATTGACTTTTTAGAGAATTCTTTACAAAAGCATCTGCTCTTATGGCATTTTTTGTACAGTACATTCAAAAGCCTTTTGCACAAGTAAAGTAAAACAGCTGTTAGGTTTTACTGAGCATGCTGGAGAATATGAGTTTTTCTGGTAACTTTGTGCCACTTGCTCAAAGTGTGTGTGTGTGTGTGTGTGTGTGTGCGTGGGGGGGGTGTTAGGGTTAGGGTTAGGATTAGGGTTAGGTCTGGGGGGGGGGGTTGGGGGGTCTGGAGTCTATCCCGGTAAACTTAGGGCGCAAGGTGGGGTACACCCTGGACAAGGTGCCAACCATCCCAGAGCACACACACACACACACACACACACACACACACACACACACACAATCATTCACACACTACAAATTAACCAAATGTCTTTGGAGCTGTGGGAGGAAACCAGAGTACCCGGAGAAAAACCCACCAAGCATGGGGGGGGGGGAGGGAGGGGGATGCAAACTCCATGCAACATAATAAAAAAAAAAACTGAAAATTTCATCAGCAACTCCTCTATGTGAAAATCTTCTGTTCTTAGGTATGAAGCCATATTCTGGCTACCAGTTATTTAGTCATTTATTTGGGAGCATCTAAGATAAAGAACTTATAACTCACAGCGGCTCCTCACCTATTCTCTCTATTCTCATAAATAAAAAAAATACCTGATTATATAAATCATCTAAATATAAAAGTAACTTTATACCTGATTTTGTTTTCTTTCTCTTCCTCTTCTTCATTACGGTAATTGGCAAAGTGAATATACAGTAGTGCACATGTATTTTTTTAGGTGACTACATACAGTATGACAAGTAGCCGCAGTCAGAATTCTTGTCCAATGTGTCTATCAGGACAGGTTTACAATTCTTTCCTGGCCAAAGAGTGATGTTCGGAGTAAATGTCCGGAAACTCAGGCTGTCATGACTCTACAAGAAAACCAACAGGCCAGACCACTGCTCATAAAGTCCCTCTCAATTTGTTGTCACTCAGGCTCTAGCTGTGAATGTTCAGCAGGAACCCTGTAGTCGTAAGGATGTTGCGATGACTTCCAACATCAAGACAACATTGCTTTTGAAACTTAGAAAAGAACAAAGTTATAAGAAACAAACTTCATTTTTACATCCCAGTATTTCACTAGTGCCACCAAGGCAGAAATTCTTCTCACTATGGTCTGCTTTACATCTACTGTAAAACGCTAGCCTCCAAGGAGTTCCTTTTAAGTGGAAATGGCTTAGAACGAGTCAAAGTCCTCAGAACTGTGGGTGGTTCTGTTATATTCTTATAAAGCTGCATAAACTGTACCTGGCTTTCAAAGCATCGGCACAACACAAATATTGACCTTGTTTCATTCATTACTGTTTACTAGGCTTTATATGTTTGTTTGTTTCTTTTGCTCTACAGTATTTACATGTATTTGCACGAGAGACTTTTGCACAGAATGTCACGAGTTAATTTTTTTGTTTTGTTTTGCTCCTGCTGGTATCTTTTCTTCCTCTTTTCTCATTCAGTAACAAGAAAGTGTTTCATGCCCCTGGGCAAGCAATCCTGCTGCCCTGCTTTCTCTGCCCCTTTCATGCCAAGAGACCTGCCAGATGGCCGTAGTTGCTTGCTGTAAATATGCTAATCCACTGGGGTTGTGTTCAGTTGTGTCCTCTAAACGTGTACAACTTTTTTTTTTTTGTTTTTTTGCTGCCACTTACTTCTTGATAAGTAAAAGTCCTTCACTCCCAGTAATGCATGCTGCTTGCTGAGATTGTGAGCACGAGTGTGAAGGAATACACACAATGACACAAAGTTTTGATGATTTGCTAGGATTCCTATTTAAGTGGCAGACAAAAGGTTAATTACAGGCCTCTTTTATATTTTTTTTTATATGCATTTGATGTGCATCATCATTTGTGTTCTGTTTGTTCTGTCAGATTTAAAGACGTTTCGGGAATCTTTATTTTGTACTGAGGTAAATCAGTTAGTCATAGGATTAGCGTAACCGTCTCTCCTTCAAAACTTTTTAATAATTAGAGATGTTTTAACAGTTACTGTCACCTTGCATCTCCAGGATCTGGGTTTGATTCCCGCCTCGGGTCTGTGTGCATGGGAGTTTGCATGTTCTCCCCCGTGCTTGGTGGGTTTCCTCCAGGTACTCCGGTTTCCTCCCACCGTCCAAAGCCATGCAGATTAGGGTAGGTCATGCAGATGAGAATGTGATTGTGTGGGTGTGTCTGCTGTGATGGATTAGCACTCCTTCCAGGGTGTACCCTACCTCGTGCCCTAAGTCTACCAGTCACAAAGGCTCCATGTGACCGTGGACGGTGTACACAGGATAAAGCAGTTTAGACAATGAGTGAGTGAATAAATCCTCCTGCATAATGAATAAAAAATACATGTATACTTAGGCTCCTTAAATATTTGCAGTAGAGAAGAGAAGGAGAGATGGCCGTTAGGTATCGTCACAGTCAAACAATGTATAATGTGAATGTATATTTAGTGCAACCTTGATGGATGATAGAAGAATTCCTATCCTGGATAAAACCAGGCCAGATCAGTATCGCCATCCACAAGTTATGCGTATCAAAGTCAACAATGAAAAGAAGCCTTCACCACAAGATGGTAAAATGCCTGTATAGTTCTTAAACAACATCCTATGGAAAGACCAAAGGAAAGATCAACCTGTACCATGCACTACTTGATACTGCTTGACTCGTCCCACCATCTCTCAGGGACTGAGACACATGTGTCTAGACTTCTAGTCTTCTGTTCTGGCACCTACTGCATGTGGTGGAATGAACTTCCTTTAGATGTCCATATTTACTTCAATCTTTAAATGACATCTAAAATATATCTGTTTCTTAGCTATTTGGGTTAACACCCATAACTAAAGAAAAAAAAAACAGTTTTACTGATGATACTTCTATTCAGGAACCTAATGAACCAGTGTAAGAATTTATTTATTTATGCAAACTTCAAAGAACTTATGTAAGTTGTTCTGGATAAGTCCGTCTGCCAACTGCTCTGAATGTAAATGTAGGAATGATAATAGGAGGGTATATACGTAAAGGGAAAAGAACTGCACATGATCCACCCCATATTATGGCATGGACAAGCTTGGCTGCCAGATGAACTGCTTCCTTTTTATCTATTGATGATGTGACTGCGGGATGAATTTTAAAGTTTACACGATTACATTTTCTGCTTTTATTTAAATGGAAATGCTTCCAAATGTATAAGGAGGAACTTCACACTTACTGTATAGGGTGAAATGAAAAGCTAGTGCACTTGGGTGTATTGTTCCCTTGTTCCACACACCAAGTAGTGCAGTTAAAGAAGGATTTGGGATTCCACCTTGTGTTAAAAGCTAGTTAGCTACTGTATGAACACAACAACTCGGTCGGTTTAGAGATAATTTAAAACGACGTAGAAACAGTTACTGATGAGACAATGTGTTGTTTAAGATGACATAATGTTAGCAGATGTGTTTTCTTGCTGAAATTGAGTGGTTTTGAAGGTGGACTTTGGCAGCCAGCTGCTCTCTTCTCTTTCCAGTACTGAGGACCGAACGGACCTGCTTTCACCCATGCTGGCATTGACCGACAGTTAATGCGTGTGATGGTTGTTAGAACACCTTTGATATGGAGTGATACAGTACATATAGTTAAATGTCCCAATGCTGTTTTAGTGGTCACCAACCCTGATCCTGAAGGACCCCTGCTCTGCCCCACCCCATATATATATATAATATATATATATATATATATATATATATATATATATATATATATATATATATATATACTGGGGTATTTATTTATTTATTTTGTTTCCCTTTTCCCATTTTTTCCTTTCCGCTCTTCCCGTCTACTTGACTGCGTTAAAAACAATAATTACTTTGAAAAAGGTTGTTCTCGGCTCCTGCCGTTTTAAAAACCTGTTATTATCTGAATCATCTGCCTTAATCTTACACCAATTAACATGTAAAAATGTGCGATGCAGAAGGTTTAAGATGGAGCAAGAGAGAGAGAATGTGCAAGAACTAGGCAAGCTTGAAAGCACACAAGAACATAAAGTACATTTATAAATGCTAAACAGGTGCATGTGATCTAATGTGATTAGTAACATATTCCAGTGCTGCACAGTATTACACAGTTAAAGATATTCTGTGATAGAACAAAGCACATGTCGCTCCAGGGTTCCGCTGTGCTTTTTAAAATGTTGTATTGATGTTAGGAACTCTTTTTTTGTTTGTATTGTGTAGAACCATATTTAAAGATGGATAATTAAGAAATATAACATATTGGGAGGGCGCGATGGTGGTTAGTGGTTAGCACTAACGCCTTATACTGTACCTTCAGGGTCTGGGTTCGATTCCCATCGCGGGTCCGTGTGCATGGAGTATGCATGTTCCCCATGCTTAAAGGGTTTCCTTCAGGTACTCCGGTTTCCTCCCACAGTCCAAAGACATGCAGATTAGGTTAGGTCATGCAGATGAGAATGTGATTGTGTGGCCGTCCTCAAGAAAAGTTAGTTCTGGTTATCAAATACTTAATAATAACTATATGCCACTCTTGATTTTCTTTTTAAAGCGAAACATTCAAAGGGCACTTTACAAAGCTTTGACACTGGAGACTTCTTCCACGAAATTAAATTAACAGCTCTATACAGAATGCTTTATTATATCAACTATAATTATAAACTTTTCTTTCTTAAATAAGATCACAGATTTTGTTGTATTAGATATAAATTTGGTAAAGCATCTGCCATTCAAATTCTTTTAAATTATCGGTCGCTATGGAAACGATAACAATTGTTGAATGAATGCATTAGTACAGTGTACACCTATGAGTTACCCTAAACTCAGCACTATTGTCAGAGCTGCTACAGTATTATAGAAATTGAATCATCACCTTCTGACCAATCAGATTCAAGGAATTCAAATATACTGTCTATGCATGAAACAAAAAAAATAAGCATTCATTCTAATTATTTAGAAGAAATGTATTTTTCCAAAATACAGTACATGTTGAACCAATGACAGTTATGGGTGCAGATCATATGAGGTCATCCTGAATGTCTAACCTGTCAGCGGCCTTAAGAATTGTAAATAGAAGATTCATTTCAATTGAATTCAATTTTATATGTGTAGCGCTTTTTAAAAATTGATTTTAGGTCAAAAGATGTGTTTAAGTTAAAGATCCACAGATCAGGTTAAAGCAGACCGACATCCCAATCCCATACAGTGTTCGTCTGGCCTTGGCCCTGATCTGTCACCCAAACAGCGCGAGACTAATAACAGCATGCTAATTGCAGTCTGCTGCCTTGGACAGGCGAGACAAAGAGAAGATGTGACATGCAGAGCTGAGCTGTGCTTCCTGAAACGCCCCAAGCAATCGACTAAAAATAGGACGAACACATACGCCAGCTTTTCTCTCTGGAAGTGAGCAGTTTGGTTTGAACTGTACATGCATTTATTGACTGGAATAAAAAAAAAAAAAAAGAAAAAGGCGAAAGGGAAATGTGTTTGTACAGTACTTATATAAAGGATGAACAGATAGAACAGATGCACAAAAAGTGCATCAACTTACAGTACCAGCCAAGCATCCCAGCCCCCTCAAAAAACATATCCAGATGTAAATTTTTCATATGTCACATTTCTAAAATGTCACATTGATGGATTTTATTTCGAGTTACTGTATGTGTGTCAGTTATGTGTTCTTTTTTTTTTCTTTAAACAATGCAGATTTTTTTTTTGTTGTTCCCAAGAGAAAATTACAGGAGAATAAGACAGTGCCATAACTTATTTCTTTAGCTGTTACCATAGAAACAGCAGTTCCTCTTGACTTTATTGCACTTTCTCTCATTTACCACTGAAAAGTGGTTTTAAGTAACTCTAGTTGGTATGATTTGTATAAAAAGTTGATACCCACTGAGACCATTCATTATAATAAAGACTAGGCACAGTAATCTTATAAAAAATATATATTTTCATGAATATCGACGCTTGTCAGTCATTTCATTTGAAGCCTTTCTTTTAAAACTATCCAGCATCCACTGTATCCATGGCTACAGACACTCTTTTCATAAATGCTGTTTTTCCATGCTTTTTAAAAGATGGAATATGTGTCTTTTGATACAACATCATTTTCAACAATTAATTTGCTACTTTTATCCCAAGCTAGTAAAAATTAATTATAACCATCCAGACTCAAAGCTATACAGTGGCAATACAGTATATGCTTTATACATGACTAAATGGCGGCATGATTGCTTAGTGGTTAGCACTGTCGGCTTGCACCTCCGGGGTCTGGGTATGATTCCCGCCTGGGGGTCTGTCTGCATGGAGTTCTCCACATGCTTGTTGGATTTCCTCCAGGTACTCTGGTTTCCTCCCACAGTTCAAAGACATGCAGATTAGGCTAATTGGCATACCCAAATTGGCCGTAGTGTGTGAATGCTTATGTGAATGTTGAAGTAAAATGGAAACAAGTACAATGGTAATCACCATTGGCGTCAACGGTTCATAGTTGGACTACAGAGGTCCCTAGATGGATGGATGGATGGATGGATATGAAAAAATGATGAAAACAAAGCAATAGTCATTAAACTGAATATTAGAGAACAGTGCAATCTGTACTTGAGTTGACATACAGTATACTTACATACAGAACGGAACATAAAGCATGTTCTCCCTATCTCCAAAGTACAAATATTTGTACTTTCTACTTCACTACATTGCATTACATAACCAGACTATTGCATAGTACAGGTAGCCCCCTCGCGATGTACAGGTGCAGAGACAACATTTCAATGTGAGATTAATTTCTTTAGACAAGATTATCGTTGTTGGCCACATTATGGCATTGTGGGGAAAATGACAGATTTAGTCAAGTGTCTTACATTTTATATTCATGTCGCAGGCATAAGGGGCCAGGGGTAGCTCAGTGGTTAAGGCATTGGACTACGGTTCGGAAGATTCCAGGTTCAAACCCCACAACCACCAAGTTGCCACTGTTGGGCCCTTGAGCAAGGCCCTTAACCCTCAACTGCTCAGATGTGTAATGAGATAAAAATGTAAGTCGCTCTGGATAAGAGCATCTGCCAAATGCCTAAATGCATATAAGACTCACGTTGTCAAACTTGCAAACAAATCAGACTTACAAATGTTCTCGCGAAACTCGTTCGATTGTCGGGGACTACCTGTTTATGAAACTTCCTGCTGTCTATTATGTATAATTATTATGTTTTGCCTTCCCTACTGATGTAGCAGGTGTTTGAACTCAGAAGTGGAGATGGTTGCAGATAGCAACAGCATGCTCACAGGCGAAAAGCACAGAGAAAGAGAAAGAGAGAAAGTTTTTTTTACTGTGACATTAAGACTACTCTAATCTAGTACAAACTCAGTACGTTTGATTTTTAAGAACATTTTAAGGTACATTCTTTTGTACTTTTGCTTAATTAGAAATGTAAATGGAGGACTTCTACTTTTACTTGAGCAATATTTAACCTAGGTGATCTCTACATTTACTTAAGAAGTGATCTCTCTCTCTTTCTCTCTCTCTTCCTCCAGGGAGAGGTGAGATGACAGAGGTGCAGCCGGTTTTGGACTTTGCCTCGTCAGGAAGGTCCGGACGACGGAATGCCCTGCCTGACATTTTAGGCTCACCAGCAGGGGTTAACCCATCCGACCTCCCGCTGAAATTGACAGAGCTGTCTCTCACGGGTTAGTTTGATGAGACCTGACAGTCTGAGCGTGTGGTTTTCTTCCTAATTCAATTCCTATAAATTCCCATCTCTCTGTGATATCGACTGCACTGGGACTTTGTGCTGACTGGCCCAAATGTCACGACTTTTTGTGTTAAAAATGAAGAGCTTACCAGCCATCATCACACACAAGCTCCCAATTCATCGTCATCAATCAGCCACCCAACATAATTAGCCTTCCTCTTTACTCACTCTCTTCACGTTGGAAAATCTATACTGAGCCCAACCACAATACAGCCTCATCCCTGTACAGCTGTACAGCACTTCCTCCTAATAAAGAAATTATTGCAACATGGGCTCCCCCTGCTGTGCCTTGGTGTTTATCAAGGTTATTTCCTCCTCTTTCAGTCCAGAAAGGTTTGTTCTTGCCTCCAGGCTCCATCAGGAACAACTCCATCGTGGAAGTACATTTTCCACCTCCTGTGATTATGTTGATGCACCTGTCCGCACCACCACTTCAACCATCAACCCTTTGGATCTAACAGATGGATCCTTTCTCTATGCTCTACTTTGTTCACGTCACTTAGTTGAGGTTGGAGTTATCACTTCAAGAATGGACCCACTGATTCCTTTATCTTTCCCCAACTCCTTTTCAAGCGTCATTACTCAAAGCCTGGAATACAATGGTACTGTAGCTTCCCAGGTCAGGAAAGAAGTGACCATGATACCCCCATTTCACTCAGCCGAATTTTCTACCGAATGCTGGCTGAGCGGAATGTGGGTATTAGGGATGGGGTGCATCATCATCTGAGCTAGTATGTTGATTGCAATGAAGGAGGCCCAGTGCTTGGATTGGATTAAGACATAGAGACTCACTCTGGTTCACTTTCTGTAACGGTCACCATTGTTGTCTTCTTTATGTAGTGTTCTGTGCTGAGGGTACCTTCCATCTGACGTCAAATGAGGCTTGATGTGCTCCATCAAGTGTTGGGTGCTTGGGCTCATTTCATTCTGAACAACTTTAATCACTAAATATACACCAACTAGCAACATCAAGATCATGGGAACCCAACGCTCACTTATGTCCGTGGGAACCAAAGGACAGTCCGTCATGTCCAATCCAACAAAAATGACAAGGCAGAACACCCAGTTCAAATTGGCCTGCTGTGCACTGGGCCCAGCAGGTGAAGAGCTCAAGGCCATCGAGCTGGTCTCCAAGCTCTCCAGATCACAATCCAACACACAAGGACCAACAAGTCTGATCCACGGAGGCTCCAATCCACAACCCCGGGCACCCAAAGGATCTGGGGTCAATGTTCTGGTGCCAGATGGCACAACACACCCCCAGAGGTTGTACACTGCCTTGGTGGCACAAGAGGAAGCCAACACTTAGTTTAGTATAAATGGTAATGTTTATAATGTTATGGCTGGTCTTTGTTGCTTGTCAGTGGTACTGCATGTATGTCCTGAATGAGTAGGAACCAGCATCATACAGTATATGCCACATACAGATGGGTATTTAAATTAAAGGAAAAACAAACTTCAGTTTGCATAATGTCTTAGTAGGATTCTGGACAATGCAACCGCAAGCAACTTAACAATGATGTAATGCAATGTAATATAATTTACATAATAAAATCTCTCTTTCTCTCTCCGTCTTGATCAGCAGATGGTCCAGGAGTAGTTCAGTCCCCGACATCAGAAGAGGCCTGCCTGCCTGCAGAGAGCTCTGAGGGGAATGACAAATCCTAAACACCTCCCAGCTCCACTATGACAGTCCCTGAAATAACAGGACTAATAGAAGTCAAGAAGACGAGACAAAGGAAGGCAGAAAGTGGAAGTAACTAAGGAGTTATAATTCCAGGGAAAATTGCCTTTAGTGTGTGTGTGTGTGTGTGTGTGCACACTGGATTGGTTCCCGGCCTCGTGCCCCAAGTCTCCTGGGATAGGCTGCAGGCCTCATCGTGACCCTGTACAGGATAAGCGGTATAGAAGGTGAATGAATGTTGATTAGAGACTGTTTTCTTGTAAATGTTTTATTATCTATGAGTCTCTATGTGTCTCTAATACATGCAAAAGTTGTGTCCCTTTAACTTTGAATGATTAGCTTTAGCCAGGCTCATACAGAGATGGTTATTATAAGAGTCTCATGTATTACGTGAAAGAACAGTATAGATTCCAGTTAAGCGTTTAAACAAAGTGTGGTGTAATATCTACAGTATCTTTGCCATGGTAACATTTTCTCAGTGGGTCCGAAACTGTGTTACTGCTAGGAGAAATCGCTAAGCATCCCTTATGAATACGCATAATGTCTTTAATAGATTTAACGAACAAAAACAAAAATACATCGATGATAATGGCACAGTAGTGAAAGGAAAACTCAAACCCATGCCCTTGTTTCACTTGCATGATTAGAGGAATACAAATTAGATGAACATACTCTCTATGGGTTTCTATGCACTTATTCATAATCATAATCTGTATATTCATAGTGTATATTATTTAAAATATTATATATACATATACAAAATATACATTTATTCGTTTTTTATTTATCTTTCGTAAACACATTAGATCTTTATATTACATTATATTACATTTTTGCCACATTTCATGTACAGTCCTGACCTCGCTCCAAGCCATTTCCATCTATTTGGGTTATTAAAGGAGTTCCTGGGAGGCCAGCGTTTCAGACAGTAAATCAGGCCGTCTGATCACGGCTGAGAAAACTTTTTACCTTGATGGTATCCAAGCTCTAGTAAAAAACTGGGATGATTAGAAATAATGGTGTTTTTTCCTGCTCTCATTCTGCACAATTAAACGTCCCGGTTTGACTTGAACACCCCTCATATACGTAGCACAGTTATATTACAATTATACTGTTGTTGGCAATGACAATAAAGACGAATGCTAATACTGCCAGAGAAAAATAATGGCATAGATAACATTTTATTTTAATATTCAGAAATACATGCATCATGCAGTTTTTACACATTCAGTGTTTGAGTTCTTGCCTTGGTAACTCTAGACCACACAGTATCTGTGCATAACTGCCCTTTGTTTTATTTTATTTTATCGTTGGATATGAATCTGATTCTTAAAGCCATAATACATGCACAGAATTAATAAGCTATGTCTTTGCCTCATATTCATCACAAATGGATCTTTCTGTAATTAAATCACCAACTAGGACTGTTTGTACTAATGAACACTGGTGCTGTTAATAAATGAATTTCTACAAAATATTTGTTTGCCTGTCAAATACTTCCAAATGTTATTATGACTAAATGAGTTGATTTTGCTGGTGTACTCTGCCTCCTTTACTCAGCTTTAGATCAGCATGTAAGGAGGCAATCAGTGGTGGTTAAAAGCTCTATACGTACAATGGTGGCCAAAAGTATTAAGACAATATACAGGAATATACCATGATGTGCCAAAAAACAAGTGATTTTTTGGGGGGGTGATAGTAAGTTATAGTCTATCTGGTTAAGGAGTTGTTTTAATTAACTGAAGAACTAGTAAAAAAAAAAAAAAAAAGAACAGACTAATTTGCGTCTAGAGCCATTGCCTGGATCCTAAGCTCAGTAGAAAACTGTTGGACAATGGTCAAGTACTGTTTTAGTACTGTTTTAACGCAAATACAAAATCAGAAATATTGCATTGGAATTTTAAATCTATTTACAAAACAAAAAAATTAAAAGTTTGTTTACATTTGTTACAAATAACTTCTTTGTTTGTGTAAATTATGTTGTGGTTTATGATTTTGCAAAAGCAATATGATTTGCATAGGTTTGTGACATAATAAAGAATTTGCCTTTTCTGAACACTAGGTGGAGACAAAGACTCTAAAGACCATGTGGAGGATAAAAGGTCACTGTAACAAAATTTTAACTTTTTCTTGTTAAAGATTTTTTTTTACTTTAATTTTAAAGTTTTTTTATTACATTTGATTTTTTTTACATTGCTGTAATGTACTTAATTGATTTAATAAGTTTTAATGATTTTTACACTCACTTACTCATCGTCTAGACTGCTTTATTCTGTATACACAGTCACGGAGGGGCCTTGAGCCTATCCCAGGAGGATAGCGGGGCACACATACACACATTCCCATTTACAAACTATAGAGAATTCTATACCTGCATGTCTTTGGACTGTGGGAGGAAACCGGAGAACTCGGAGGAAACCCACCAAGCACGTGGAAAACATTCTCAACACACACAAACCTCGAAGTGGGAATCAAACCCTCGACCCTGAAGGTGCAAGGTGACAGTGGACTCGTGATTTTTACAAAATATATATTTTTTTTTTGTTTACTTGTATTTTACACAGTTTATTTGATTGCATGCAATGTTACAGAATAAAATTTTTGTTTACATCATTATTTCATTTTTATTTTGCAGGTGTGTTTTTTGATTTGTTTATTAGAACATAGGTAGAAATTATGTTTTTACTTTACAATTTACTTGTTTAATTTCATTTTTCCATGCATCTCACACACACTTACGCACGCATACACACACTGAGGGGCAAATTAAGAATACCCATTAGCATACAATTTGCATGTCTTTCGACTCTGAGAGGAAACAGTTCCATTGATCTGATATATGTAACAGCTTTTATTTCAACATGCCCCACCATCTTGCTGATGACATCATGGTCTCTGAGGTATGATGTAATGGTAACGTAGTCTGATTCAGCAAGCGGTAAAAGAACCATTCCACCTACATTTATCCCATTTACCCCTTATATTCAGGAAAAATTTAATTATCTGTTATTTAAACCTTACATTTAAAAAGATGTATTGACTTCATGGAGGTTAGGGGAGATGTGGCAAGAATGATATCAGATCAAGAAGCAGAGGTCACAGTAATACCGGTGGAGTTGAAGTAAGGACAGGGTTTACAACAGGGTAGCCGTTCAAAACTTGTTTGCATAAGCCAAGCAAAGCGAGTTTATTAATTTTACGAATTGTACATGTTTATTTGTAATATATGGTAAGGGGTAACTTAGTGGTTAAGGTAATGGATGACAGTTTGGAAGGTCCCAGGTTCAAACCCCATGACCACCAAGTTGCATCTGTGTGCCCCCTGTGTGGCCCTTGAGTATGGCCCTCAACTGCTCAGATGTATAATGAGACAAACCAAAAAAGTCCCTCTTGATACGCTGTCTGCTAAATGCTGTAAATGAAATACTTTTGGGTGTCTGGAATGGATGTTCTACATTTACATTAATTCCTATAGAAAAAATGCGAGTGACACCGCATAAAATATAGGGGAAACTTTTGCTTTTGCTTTGGTAACTTTCTGACACTTAATTTTAAAACTGTATTCATAAAGTTTCCAAAGTAAAAGTTGCTTTTTAGGTTTCATGCTTAAAATGCACAAAATATAAAATAAGTTGCCCCTTAAAAGTCACAAAGATAGTGACAAGTTACAGGACTGCATAGATCCCACGGCCTATGAAACAAGCCAGCAATACTGTACTGGCAAAGCCAGTCTTTGGTGGCTGTTCAGACTTGTTTGAGGCATGGTTGCCAAGTCTTGCGAGACAAATAAGTCTAATATTTCTATAGTATGTTATGGCCAGAAAGTTACGATTAACATGTTAACAACAAATTAAACATTATATACACACACATCCGGAAAGTATTCACAGCGCATTATTTTTTCCACATTTTGTTATGTCACAGCCTTATTCTAAAATGGATTAAATTAATTTTTTCCTCAGAATTCTACACACAACACCCCATAATGACAACATAAAAAAAGTTTACTTAAGATTTTTGCAATTTATTAAACGTGAATAAATTTAGAAAGCACATGTACATAAGTATTTACAGCGTTTGCAAAATTAAGCTCAGGCGCATCCTGTTCCCCCTGATCATCCTGTTTCCCCTGATCATCCTTGAGATGTTTCTGCAGCCTAATTGGAGTCCACTTGTGGTAAATTCAGTTAATTGGACATGATTTGGAAAGGCACACACCGGTCTATATAAGGTCCCACAGTTGACAGTTCATGTCAGAGCACAAACCAGAAACATTTCTGCTGCTTTGAAGGTCCCAATGAGCACAGTGGCCTCCATCATCCTTAAGTGGAAGAAGTTCGAAACCACCAGGACTCTTCCTAGAGCTGGCCGGCCATCTAAACTGAGCGATCGGCGGAGAAGGGCCTTAGTCAGGGAGGTCACCAAGAACCCGATGGTCACTCTGCCAAAGCTCCAGGGGTCCTCAGTGGAGAGAGGAGAACCTTCCAGAAGGACAACCATCTCTGCATAATCCAATCAGGCCTATATGGTAGAGTGGCCAGAGGGTCTCATCAGACCTGAGAATTGTGTTTCTCATAGTCTGAGAGTCCTTCAGGTGACTTTTGGCAAACTCCAGGTGGGCTGCCATGTGCCTTTTACTAAGGAGTGGCTTCCGTCTGCAGTTGTGGAACTGGGACAACCTCTCTTGCCAGATTCTTGACACATCTACGATATACAACTTGAAATTATAAAGTCTCATCGGTTCCTTCCTTTTTTCATCCCAATGCTCCTGCAATCCCTCTTGTAGCAGCCAAGCAGTCACGATGGTCATGTCGATAAAGTGAAACATCAGCCGGTGGTATTGTACTACTTCTTTAACCCGATTTTGTTGAGGTACAGTGCAATGAGAGAGTCCAGCAGATCCACCCCACCCATATTTTTATCGTTCTTTCTTACCACAACAGGACAGGGGACGTTAATGATTTTACACCTATTATCCTCGGTGGCAGGGTGTGCTTAATATAATTATGAAGATGACTGAACCATTATACCAAAAATAATACAACTTTACAGCATGCAAGGTGGTTTCTCCAACCAAGGTCATCATTTTCTCTCTGTGTGCACACAATCAATGACCACCAATGGATTTACAGTTTCGCCATGGATGATGCTAACCCTGGTGGGAACGCCTGTGAACACATTTACAGAATGACACAGGCTACAATTCAAATCAGGGGGGGACACCTATGACACGCCTGTGATGGAACTACCTGCGCAAATACACATTATGTACAGTATATATATATATATATATATATATATATATATATATATATATATATATATATATATATAATGTATGTGCTGCATCCCTGCACGTTACCATCCATGCATGTTATTGTTTAAACAAATGTTTAAAACAACGAATAAAAAAAATACAATTTTAATATATAAATAAAGAAAAAAAAGCATCTTTACTCAAACATGCTTCTTCACATGTTCATGCACATTGCAAATATTTTATGCAAGTTTTTATTATTATTATTATTTAAACATGTTAAAAAGTGTGTCCCAAACCAGCTATGGTCCCAAAAAAGACTGTTTCACCCCTGACGAAAGGTCAAACCCACACCCACTTTAAATTTCATTGCTCACAGACCAGTGCAGGAGTGTGGGTGCAAAAATAGCGGTTTGTTGCCTCAGGGAAAAAGGATGTCGCTTGTCAGATGTTCTTATATTAAAAAAACATATTTTTAAAAACATACCCTCCCCAAAAAACGCAACCCGCGATCGGGTATATTTTCAAGCGACTTCAAAGAAAAAAGATGCCCAAGCAGTTATTATAAGCGGAACTGGCAACTATGGTCTGAGGCACTGAACTAGAACTACACTTTCCAAAAGCCCGGGGCATCAACAGAAGCAGCCAATAGGATTCGTGTTTGGTTATGACGACATTAGATTTGGTCTTCATATGCGCGAACTAGTGTCACGTGGAGCAAGAAGTCGGCGCGAAAGCCAAAGGTGTAGGGGCGCATAAGGTAGGTGTTTGTTTATGTGGTAAAAGTAAAAAAAAATAAATAAATAAATAAAAGTGCGTGTTTAGCTTTTAACTGCATTAAGTCTCATTGAGGCTTCTCTGGATGAAGAGTGAAACTTTGTGTATGATGCATAAGCATATAATATGTAATTTATTTTTAAATCTGATTTTCTTACTTGGTGTGTTTTAAATGGAAAATGTCGTGCGGATATTCTCACCGTGCATAACCAACTAAAGTGATTTTTTTTTATTTTTTTTTTATACCCTGTAGAACTTTGCCGTGAGTTAATCGAACGTGTGTTTGTTGATCTTTTGTTCCATGCTTTTTTTTTTCTTTCTTTCCTTTTGTTCATTTCAAAATGCAAAACTATGAACGCAGCTATGCAACTATTTCTTGCACCTGCTATTATTTTGTGTTTAAGTTCATGCAACAAGCTGTGTTCAGAATGAACTTGACCCACTCGGAAAAGTCGTGGGGGAGTCGGGGCACGCGCCACCGTTTTGTGTCTTTGTTTGCATGAAAAGCTGCACACCATGTGGTGTGTGTGTAGCAACTTTGCACTCTCGACTGAAAGCACCGCAAGCCTTTGCATTAATACTTATAATGCACAATATAATTATAATTGTCTTATGGAAAACTTACTTTGTGCTTTTAAAATTTGCGCGCGTGTAAAACAAACACAAAAAAAAAACATCCATGGCATGTCTCGCGCTTAATTTCTTGACTTTGTTTTGATGTGTGTGCGTGTGACGTGTTCGGGCGGAAGGCGACGTGCGCGAGCGCGCCTTTTCACTCTCGAGCGCTTTGGGACCTGTTTTTTTTTTTTTTAATCTTTACTTAACATTTGCGCGCCAAATTTCACAGCGGCTACACACAGTCAAATTTCAGTCAAATTTTTGTGCTAAAAAAAGAAGCAAATTTAAAGACAATATATTTGACCAAAGTGGTGTACAGTCATAAGATAAAAGGCTTTAAATAAGTTGGTGCTGTCTTTACCGCGGTAAAAAAGTTTAACCCTTCACATTTCAATTTTTATTTATCCAGTTTAAAATCCTTGTCCGTGAAACACATTTTAAACACATTACCTTTACACAATTTCATTTGTCATGTCTATACGAGGGTCACCACAGGCTCCATTAAGTCTGAATACAAGCAGTTTTTAATAAGAAAATAATTTAAAGCCAGTCACACTTTGACATCCTGAAGATGCTTGGATCAACAGTTTTCACCTAGTTTTATCCTTCCATGTATGAGCAAGATAAATTTGTATACTTGAATTAAATATCAAGTTTCCCAATAATAGTATGTAAGGAGACAATAACAAAGGCCTTAGAACAGACCCTTGAGGGACCCCATGTGAGATGCTGAGGCGGATACGAACTCGAAATCAACAAAAAATCGCGTTGCAACTAGTAAGTGAGGGGGCAGTGATGTACAGAATCGAATTTGCTGGAAGACCTTTGGACGCTTTAAAACTGGACTGGAACGCCTTAAGAAAACCATGTGTATCTAAATAAAAGTACAGCTATACAACCCCAGGGTAATTTTTAAAAAGACTTCTGAACCACAGGTCCAGTAGTGTCAAAAACCTCTTAAACTCTGGTCTTTCTTTGCTGGCTTATTTTTCTCATTCCTTCAGTCTCCTCTCTTTCTGCTCTTGTCATTCTTTTTATATTGAATTCTGATTTATTTTCCCTTTCCTTCCTTTTACCTCAGGTGTACGACTCATCTCAGGCATCTTGATACAATGGCGTCCGATAGTAAGAAATTTTTAGCATCTTTATCATTTTTATTATTATTTTAAATGGAGTAACGCTTTATTAATTTATTTCTTTATTTTGCACTTAGAAATTAAAGTAAAGGAGCTGGATAAGCGGGCCTCAGGCCAGGCCTTTGAGGTTATCCTGGCTGATCCTGCCCCTGAGGTGAAACCAGACTTCCCCCTTTCTCCTCAAAAGAAAAAAGATTGGTCACTGGATGAAATCAAGAAGAAACTGGAAGCAGCTGAGGAAAGACGTAGGGTATGTCTCGACACCCATGTTTATTAGGTTTGTTTAGATGAGCCAACATCTAAAGATGTAAGACACCAGTGCAGTTCTGCTCATTTCTTTCAAGCCAGTGGTCAGACTTGACACATACTTCATGCAGAAGGAAAACTTCTGTAAAATTGTTTCTAGTAGCACTTGCTTTGACTTCGTCCATGTCAGCTTTGGTACTGTGAGTTAGTTGGTGGGTCTGGTGGTTTTGGTCAGTAAGGATGTGTGGGAACTAGCGATTTAAAAAATATATATGTTTCATGACTTGTGACCTATTCAATCTTTTTGATGTTCAGCCTAGTCTAGTATGTTACCACAAGTAGACATTTCTTTTGAACAAAATGGGACGCTACCGATTTCCAACATGTCTTAACACTTCTAGGTCTTTTGATGCGTGTCAATGGCCCTAAGGCATCACTGAACTCTGAAGTTAATCCCTAATTATCAGGTTATCTTCTTTCTTTGTAGTCCCATGAAGCTGAAGTTCTGAAGCACTTGGCTGAAAAGCATGAGCATGCAAAAGAGGTGCTCCAAAAGGCTCTGGAGGAGAACAACAATTTCAGCAAGATGGCGGAGGAGAAACTTAACCAGAAGATGGAGGCCACTAAAGAGAACCGTACGGCGATAATGGCAGCCATGAATGAGAAGTTCAAAGAAAAGGTGAGGTGCAGTTTCTTAATTTTAACCTTAGTAAAAAAAAAAAAAAAAAATTCAGCTCATTCTTGTGTTTTGTGTTCCAGGATAAGAAGCTGGAAGAAGTCCGTAAGAACAAGGAGAACAAGGAGGCAGTGATTTGACCTTTTCACCCAGGATTTTTTCTTTTAAAAAACAAAAACGTGTATCCAAAGATTTTTCACTTCTTTACTGTATGTGTTCACAGCCTCTTTTGTGTGTAAAAATAGGAAAAGTGAATCATTCTACCTGTTATTTCTACTGTTTCAATTTTATAGCATATGCATTAATTTGTGGTGCTTTTTTTTTTTTTTTTTCCCCCCCTCTCTTCCCTTATCTTCCAGCTGTTGGCTCTGAGATTTGATAGCTGTTCTGTCATGTGCTGTTTAATATTGGCAATGGTCTTGGCGTTTTGAAGGAAGCATGTTGCTGTTGTGCATTAAGGTCCTACTGATGCAGCCTGCACTCTTGTGCTCATACATATGATCTGTGTTCGCACTTAGGAAATGTTAGAACACTGTCTTGTTAGTTTTATTTTTTTGTTTTTGTAGGGGCAGCTATTGATCCTCAATCACTGTTTGGCATTATTTGCTTTATTACAGAAACTGCTAGTATTGCTAGAACCGTCAAAGGAATCCCCCTTTATTCAATTTGTGGTCTGTTGCATCCCCAAAATGGTTGCATTTTTTTCACCCGGTTTTTCAGTTTTCCTTCATCAGAGGGAGAAGGTTCTACTGTATATGTAAAAAGCAATAATTTTGACTGTTGTCTCCAGTGTGGGGGGTAAATAAACATTTCTAGACCAAACTATACTGCTTTTAAGTTGAATTTCTACAGTTGAGTGTAAACTGTTAATTGTTCTCAAATGAATAGACTTCTTAAAGCATTTTTTCCCCCATCGCCTGACCTACGTAGCATTACAATGGTGCACATTAATAATTGCATCTAAGCCCAAATTATTTTTTTATTATTGAACTTGTAGATATTTCTTTTAGTATTTTCTTAGTGCTATGTTAATCTCTAGGCTGCATTGTTCATAATAAAGGGTTTTGACTAAAAGTAACAGGACCTCATGATCATCATAGATATTGATGTCAATGTTTCAGGTGGACAGAGTTGGGTTTCTGGGTTGTTAAAGAAATTAAGTTCACACTGTTTTTTTATTTAGCACCTTGGGAATGAACTTGAATAGAGATTGCTAGCCAGGCCTACAAGATCTAAAATCAGTGCCTGACCTCAAATGTTATACAAAATAAATAGGTATGAATTTTCACAGAAACACTCCCAACATCTTCTGGACAGCTTTGCAAAAGTGGAAGCTGTTATAGCTGGGATTAAGTCGGTGTGGAAGTATATGTATTTGGACACAATGTCATTTAGGTTTGGCCAAATACTTTTGTCCATATGATGTATCTTACACACACTGATAAATTTGTTGGTACCCTCCCACTAAAGGAAAAAGAAAAACACACAAGGGTCATTGAAGTAACTTGAACTTTGGTGGGTGGGTGAGGGGGGGAGTAAATAATTTGCCATGGCTTTGGAATAATAATAAAAAAAAAAAACCTGAATGAAACTGGCTTGGACAAAAATGATGGCTCCCTCAACCTAATATTCTGCACAAACCCCTGCAACCAAGCAATTTGTGTAGCTCTCAATGAGCCTTTTGCACCTGCATGTCAACCGGTAGTTCAGCTCACTTGTCATGAGCAAACTGCTTCAGCCATATGTTTCATATGGTTTAGAGCAGGGCTCAAGGCGACTCCAAAATAGTTTAATTTTTGTTCTTTGTCATTCTTGGGTGTTTTTGCTTTGTGTTTTGTGATGTTATCCTATTGGAGGACCTACAGTATGACCTGCAACTGAGACTGATCTTTCTGACACTGGGTGGTAAGTTTCATTCCACAATACCTTGATACTGTATTCTTGAGATTTTATTGTACCCTGCACAAATTCAAAAGACTCCTGTGCATCCTAATAACACAACCATGAGCAATCACCATGTTTCAAATTCAAATTTTATTTGTCACATACACAATCATACAGAGTACAATATGCAGTGAAATGATTTTGTGCGACCATAGAGTCGCGACGGCAGCCACCTAACCGGCGCCATCATAGAAGATAAGGAATAGATACATTAGGATAACGAGGGTAAAAAATCCCCTTCCAGACTGTCCTTCGAAAAGGGCAGTGTGCGATCAGGGGTACAAAAAATACCTTCACAGTAGTGTTTTTTTCTTTAAAAGCTTTTTTGTGGTTGTGAAAACACAGCTAATGTCACTTGCCAAGAAGCTCCAGTTTTGTCTCATCTGTCCAAAGGAGGTTCTTTCAGAAGCAATTGTGGCTTGTCCATATGCATTTTGACAAATTCCAGTCTGGCTTAATGTTTTTTGGCTCGTAGATGGTGTGATCCAACACTGATGTACCTTGACCTTAAACGAAGTTCACCTAGAATATCTTTGGTTTAACTCTTTGGTTAACATTCGTATTATTCCTCTGTTCAATTTTATGTCATAGTTCCTCTTGCGGCAACATACTTATAAATTACAAGACTCTTTATTTTAACATGTCATGGCCAAATTATTTTTTATATTTACCAAGGGCATCAACATTTCGTTTTACTGTGTACTGAACCGTATGTGGTTGAAATGAAGATAAAATCCTACTTGACTTGACTTGACTTGATCCTCGATCGGAATGGGGTCTGGGGAGTTTGGTGGCCGGCTCGGCAGCCTTGGGCTCTTTGCCTGCTGGGGCTTGTCCATATCCGGCTGTGGTGCACTAGTGCTTTGGCGCCTTTATATCTGGTCCAGCATTGACTTTTCCCGGCAATTTTTTGCTAAATTGTTTTTTCTGTGGGATCAGACTGGACTGTCTGGCCTTTGGGTGCCCATGGTCCTGTCTGAAGTTCACTCCTTTATAATTGATAATGTTAATGTGGTAATATTATTGTAATAGCTGATCAGTGAATATTCTACCTTCATAAAAGCTTCCCAAGCTCATGTTCATGCAATGATCTAATCACCCAATTATGTGATAATAGCACAGGCTGTTGAACTGCAACTACAGCTCAAGAGCTTCAGCCAATGTTAAAAAAAAACACATAAAAATGGGTGGGGTGTGATTTTAACCTCAGCATGAATGTTGTTGCAAAAATGGGTTGGGTTAGGTTTTTAGATGCCGCTGATATGGGGTTTTCCGGTCTGTAAAGTTAGCAGTGTTATAAGGACAATAATGAGGGGGTGGCATCTTGGTAGCGGGAAATGGCTTAGTAAGAGAGGTCAGAGGTGAAGTGCCTGTCTGATTCGAGGTGGAAGAAAAGTCTAAGGTAACTCAAATAGCCACTTTTTACAAATGCAGAGAGCAGAAAAGCATCAACATGTTGATGTCATGAACCTCAAGCATTCTGATGTTTTATTTGGAATATAAGCTGTACACTTTTTTACTGTCTACTTTATTAGGAAGACATGTGTACACATGTACACAAGCTCATTCTTCCCATGTGATTATTCCCATCAACATGCCGATATAGGCCCTGAGCTTAAGGTTATGCTCATATCTTTAAAGGTCCCATATTTTACTACTGTGTTTTTTCAACAAGTTTACACGCGTCCCCTAAGGGTGTCTGTTAACGCTCTAGCTGAAATAGCCCTCATTTCTTTTCATATCTTTCATTCTACCCCTCAAACAAATGCGCCATTTCAGTGTCTTATATGAGGTCACACTAGAAGGAAAATCTAATTGGCTTGTTTAAACCCTGATCAATACAACAACCAAAAAAAAAGTCAAAAAGCAGGGAATTAATTATTTTGTTTATACAGACAAATTGGAGACTTTGTCTAAATGCCTAAAATGAATAAAAAAGTGAATTTTGCATAATAGATTAAATTTTTCATCTAATATTTGTTTCCCTCTAGTGGTAGCAAGGTCCTGTTGCGCTCTCTACCGCCTGACAGGCTTGAAGCAACACCTACTTCAACATGAATCCAGTCCAAAATGGTACCTTGGGCCCTCCTGCCCTTGGCACAATATTCTCAAAGACTCAAACTGTGGTCACAGATGTGCAGATTTTTAATTAGCATTTTTACAAAAACGTTAAGAATTTTGCTAAATATGCCAAAAGCGATGACGTCAGATGTTTTGCTTTCATGTCAGACAGAAGAACATGATCCCTTTAATGCCTCCTGGGCTTGTGTGCCAATGTGGTTGACATGTTTGTACCAGACTTTGACAATGGCATTCGAACCAAGCGAACCTGTCTCTTCATGTGAAAGTAAACAGCCCCAGTGATTTCCTCCACTTTTTTACTTGCGTGCTCTACGGAGCTCTTGGTGTCGACTGTATTTCTTTGAGTGCTTGCAGACAATGTGGCACTTTCCAGTTTCTCAAACGACCGCCTTTCCATTTTAAATTGCCCGACACTGTTCATGTTACACATGGTTGTTTGTACACATTCCTATTCATATGCATCTATGAATATAAAACAGTAAATCTATTTAGCATGCTGCATCATATTGTTCTTTTGTCTTGTCTAGTTAGCATGCACTGTGCGGTGTCAATTCAAGTCAAGTGGGTTTATTTTTTTATTATTCCTTCATATTATTTAGCTTCTTCATTTTTCGATAAGAAATTTCCTTTCTCTAGGACCATGGTGCAACACATAAGTTGAGAGTCTGAAGACGTGTATGTACTTGCCATTAAAGGCATTCAGTATACTTTTATAGACCTGCTGCCAGCTCTCAGAACATGGTACAGTCATGTGTACAAAGTTAGTACCCCCCTTTTTTAATTGCCCCATTTTTGTAAAAAAACAAAACAAAAAACAAATAAATGAATAAAATAAGAATTATCTAATTGTAGCTGGTCAAATACAACCTTAGACAAACAACATGTTACCTTTTTTTTTTTTTAAATTTAACAGCAATGAAGCCAAAAAGAACATGCAGGCAATACTCAGTACCCCTTATTGCTTCCCAGGATGTACAAGGGTAAGTTGCATCCAGGTGCTGCTAATCATCAGCCCTTAAATAATTGATCATCAGCAGGTGTGCAAACCTCTATAAAAGCAGACATTTTGTCAGTTTGCAGGTCTGGAGAATTCAGGTGTGTATTAGCACAATACCAAAATGGAAGTGTCTTAGAGAAGCAATTTTTTTTTTTTTTAACGTTCTACAATTAATGAAAGATTATTCACAAATGTAAAGAAATTCAAGACAGTTAGAAGTGGATGTTTTAGCACCTTCAACCCAAGGTCAGACTGTGCAATGCTCAGAGAAATACACAAAACCTACAGCACACATCTCCAATCCTCCAGGCCTCATTGAGCATATTGAATGTTAAAGACCATGCGAGCACAATTACACGAAGACTGAATGAGTATGGTTTGTTTGGAATAGCTGCCAGGAGAAAGCCTCTTCTGTCTAAAATGAACATGGAAGCATGACTGAGATTTGCAAAACTGCATTTGAACAAACCACAAGGCTTCTGCAACAATGTCCTATGGGAAGATGAAACTGAAGTCGTGATGTCCAGCGCAATTTTTGGCAACAACCAAATAACATTTTAAAAAATATATTTTTTTCCTAATTTAGTTGTATCCAATTCCTCCCTGTGACTAGGAGGCTCCCACAGTGAGGCTACTACCAGTCAGTCAGTCATGAATAAATAAAATACTATCTCATATTTTCGAACTGCTTGCTCAAGCACCGTTGGAGACGGCATAACACACGTGGAGGACAGCGCTATCTGTTCCTTTAGCTTGCGTGAGCCCCCGAGACGCCCCTGATTGGCTGTAGAGCAGTGATTAATGTGAGGGCACTATGTGCCTTCCATCCCACCCTGCTGAAGCTTGGTTTAAAAATGGAACTGAACATGGATCTGAAGAACACTAGTAAATCTGCATCAGAATGAATGAAAAAGAAAAGGATTAAGGTTTTTAAATGGACTGGTCAAACTTCAGACTTCAGCCCAATTAAAATGCTGAAAAGCTGGACCTACAAACTTATGAATCATCGGGGGGTACATAGTATTGCCCACAAGTTCTTTTTCTTTTTTTTTTGACTTTTTATTTGTACAGTAAATGATACTAAGACCTGCTAAGATCAGATGTTTTTAGTACGTGTTTACACAAAAACACACTGAATTAAAAGAGGGGGTACTAACTTTTAAACATGGATGAGTATTCTTTTTTTTTTTACAAGTAATTTGCATAATTTTCTCTCAAACTGTAAACACACTTAAGGCTAGCACTACTAAGATTTAGTTACACTGTGTAAAGATTAATGATTACATTTATTCAACAGTAATCTCTTTATCCTGGTTAGGGCATGTTTTTGGGAGAAACTGTAATACCATGTTAAATCACACACATACTGTACATGCACAACCCCAAAAGCAACCGCTGTGTAGTGCAAAATGTTATACGGTATCAAAGGGGATGGAAAAGAATCAGACAAGAACAACGATATTCTCAGGAAACATAAAGCATGTCATAATTAATGATGAAAAAAAGAGTTGACATCTATAGGAAACACGGTGTTGTGTAATTCTATGCATTTTATCTTCAAGTAGGAGGCAAGGTGGCGTAGTAGTTAGTGGTGTCACCTTGCACCTGCTCCAGTGTTCCAGGTTTGATCCTCCTGGGATAGGCTCCAGGCCCCCCATGACCCTGTATACAGGATAAAACCGTATAGACGATGAGTGAGTGAGTGTGAGTTATCCTTAAGTCATTAAAAAACTATTGGAAGAGAATGAGCCTGAATGCATTTAATCACTCCAGTTGAGGGCAGCATTGTATAAGAAACCGAGATTAACTGAACGGATGCGTTGCACTAACCACTGACTGATTAAACAACTTGTAAATCCTTCGCTGTTTTGCAAGCTTTGGTCAGACTGTACAAAACTGAATACAGGCCGAAACCTTTGCAAATTGGTCTCATAATATTAAAATGCAGCAAAATCGAGAATATTTCATTCCGACTAGTAAGGATTAGACTTAACCTGGATTGAATGCTTTAACATTCAATGCTCTGAAAATGGCAACATTCGTTAAAGTTTTTGTTAAAGGACTTCTAAAAAAATACTGTGATTGTTTTGCTTTTCCTTATAAATTATCGTGAATAAATCTAAAGCATGATAAAGTGTGCAAAAACCGAACACACTATATGATAAACACTCATTCATACACCACTTTATTACTTTATGTATATCTACTGTGTATCTCAGCAATTAAATCAGTAAATCATGGAACAGCTTTAAATTTGAGTCACCGTAGCCTTCCAGTCAGCTCGAATCAGTCGGACCACTCTCCTCTGCGCTCTCTCATTAACAGTGTGTTTCTGGAGCTCACAGGATTTTTTTTTTTTTTGCACCACTCTGTGCATGAAAACCTCAAGAGATCAGCATACTCAAACCATCCTGTCTGACACCATCAAACATGCCGCAGTCAAATCCGGTGAGATCCATCTAATTCCCCCCTCCGTGTGCTTGATGTGAACTCGAACTTGTAGTCTTGATCTGCAGCCGCAGTATTTTATACTTTATCCTGTACATGATTGCAGGAGACCTGGAGCTTATCCCAGGGGACTCATGGCATAAGCCGGAGTACATCCTAGACAGGGTGCCACCATGGGGAATTTGCAAATAGCAATTAGCCTATTGTGCTTGTCAGTGGGAGGAAACCTGGAGGAATCCCACCATGCATGGGGTTAAACATGCAAACTCCACACACAATCGAACCCTGGATTCTGGAGGAGCGAGGCCACGGCACTAACCAATACACCACTATTGCGGGTGTTTCTAATAAACTGGCCAGGTAGTGTACCTTAACATATTGTTATGTAGGCTCATGTGTATAATTGGGTGAAGTTTTGCCATATCTAGGCATTAGCCAGAATATATCTCTTCATCTCCATCCATCTAGGAACCTCTGTAGTCCAACTAAGGACTGTTGAGACCAATAGTGGAGACTATTGTATTTATTTCCATTTTTAGGGTCCTTTTAGGGAAATTTTACATACGCATTCACACAGTACAGGTAATTTGGAAACACCAATCTGCATGTCTTTGGACTGTGGGAGGAAACCGGAGTACCTGGAGAAAACCCACCAAGCACTGGGAGAACATGCAATCTCAATGCATGCAGACCCTAAGGTGGGAATCGAACCTTGACCCTGGAGGTGTAACCAGAAATATACTGGCTAGGTCATATAAAAGGATTTTTATGGGTCCATGTTCACCATGTTTGTTGTTTTTTTTGTGACATAAATCATCTATTATTGGCGGCATAGTGGCTTAGTGCGCCTCCAGGGTCTGGGTTCGATTCCCGGCCAGTCTCGATTCCCGTCTCTGTGTACAGTACATGCTTGGTGGGTTTCCTCCGGGTACCCCGGTTTCCTCCCACAGTCTAAAGACAGTCTCAGCAACCCTGTATGCAGGATAAAGCGGTAAAGACGGTGAGTGAGTGATAAATCAGCTGTTATGCAAAATAAAAATAAGTAAATAAATGAACAAGTTTATTCTGCTTTTTTTGGGGGGAATTAAAGGCAGCGTTAGTATTTTTTTAATTCTCTCATTTATTTAGGTGCCACATTTCATACCAGCAGGGCTACTTCCATATTAACATAAGATAAACAAAAATCATGGAAATTAACAAAACATTTAAATAATGATGATAAAAAACCCACATTATGACATTTCAGAGTGTAAACATTGCAAACAGGCTACATTAAGAGTCAGCAGTTTGCTGGCCTCCTGCTTTCTTGTTTGCTTCTGTAGCCATCTTTATTCATCACTTAATTTGTTTGATTTTGAGGGGAAAAAAAAGGACTATACGTCAGTAGTCTCTGTACGAAGTCACAAAACAGCTTGTTCTCTTACGGAACAAAAAAAAAAAAAGTCACATGTAATTTTCCCTCACTCTAAGCTTTATTGATCACATTTCCAGGAGGGTTTTCGTTCATGTGCGAAAAATCCTGACTCTGCATTCCTGGGGTTGAGTTAACTAATTGCAATTTATTACTTTGAATTGATAAATTCTGCAGGAGAACACACCATCTCGTTGTTGTGGTTACCTTAAACGTGATCATTTATATAGAAATAATAATCTTGAAGGCTTTTTGTGCGTTCACAGCGTCAGGCTTAAAATGAATTATGTTCCAATTATGTGCCGTAAATCCTATTCAAGGGTCCACTATGTTGCATCGGTGTTTTTTAGGAGAAACAACTATATACATCGGTAATGCATGGAAAATCACTTTACAAAGTGTTAAGAAAAGTTACAGTTTATTACTGCTTTTTGTCAGAGTGCAATATTTGGCTAATTCATCTCTAGGCTTTTTCACTGAATGCACTGACAAAGCGAACCTTCTACTTAGCACTTGGTATGTACAGTAAGTACCATCTGGACTTACATAAACACCATAAGTGTTTAATTACTGATGGAGATTTTGTTTAGAGTAATTGGTTAAATTTTATGCCAGACAAGTTACCCTTTCGTGCTTAAGAACAGTGTGTAGGAGTGTTTGGAGAGAGATTCAGATGTTGCTGGAGCAACAGGATACGAGTGAGCGGTGCCTCGGAAAAAGAGCAGGGGCTGTTCATGACAGTTCACTCTATACTGACAGCAGCAGCCCGCGCCACTAGTCACCCTTTCACGGTTCGACTAGCCAACTGCAACAATAGGCGTAGGCTGCAGCTCCGTTGTGTACAAGACTCCATAATCATGGTGCTTGTTGACCCCATGGGCTTACTGTGCACTGCACTGCTATTTCAGACCCACTCAGCTCAGACTTTGCTCGAATAATAAGCCTGTAACGTTACCGTCAGTGTATAAATGTTTGATAAAATCATATGCAACAGCACTTTTAATTCATGCTTTAAAAGTTGACTTAATGATAATAATGCATGCCGTTGCTGTGATTACACACCTTCTACTGTAGTATGACCCACTCTACACCTACACTTTTATGCAGCCATCAAATCAACCGAGCAGGTAGCAGCAGTGCAGTGCATTAAATAAGGCAGATACAGGCCACATCATAAGAACAGAAAAAAAGTGCTCTCCTTGACTTTAACCTTGGCATGGTTGATGGTGCCAGATGGGGTGGTTTAAGTATTTCAGAAACTAGTGATTACCATAAGACATTTCGCTATTGTATGTACTAGATTTCACTATGGTAAACTATAGTACAGTACCATAGTATGATTTTGACGCTATACTTTAGCACATCACTAGGTACAGTTATAGTACCTAGTATAGTATATACTAGTATATACTATATACTAGTATAGTTATAGTACCTATAGTATAGTGTCATGGCAATACCATGGTAATCTCTAGTATGGAACATACCATAATATACCATAGTTTTACCATGACACTAGGTACCATGGCACATCAATAGGTACTATCATAGTACCTAGTGTCATGGGAATACCATGGTAAATTATAGTATAGTACAGTACATACCATACAGTAATATACAATAGTATTACCATGGCATCCCCAAGACTCTAGGTACTATGATAGTACCTAGTGATGTGCCTTGACACTAGGTACTATGACAGTACCCGATGAATAATATGGAATGTTTGTACATACTGTACCATATGAGATATGATAATGCATACCAAACTGGTATGGTTTAATCCATCCATCCATCCATCCATCCATCCATTGATCCATCCATCCATTGTACTAAAGTATGTAACATGGTTGAACCATGTACCACAGTGTGTTACATATATTACGTCAACAAATAAGTACCATAGTACTTATAGTCAAAATAGTCAAAAATATGATCGTACAGGTGCCATTGGACTACCATGCTACCTACGTCATGGTCAAATCTCTTAGGTGTTTTAATGCGCAAGAGTCTTAAGTTTGATGCATCAAAAAAAAAAGTGCTGTTGGCAAAAACATCTTGTTCATGAGAGAGTCACAAAATAAATGATAGATTCCGATGGATAGTCTAAGGTAACTCAATAACAACTCAAGTTAACATTAACACTGTGAACCTTCCGGTAGATGGGAAGTTTCCTTATAAGAAAAAACCCATCGAACAAAGTGCTGTCCAAGGTCCTGTTGCATGCGATGCAGGGTGTGTTTGGGTTGTGCTTCATGATGGGTCATTAAGTGAATACTTGTAAAGAGTTAAGTAGAGGCTAGGTAGTGGCTTAGATGTGCATCAGGTGGTTGACGTTTGGTGCGTAAGTGACTTGTGATTTGTAAAAGCGCTATACAAATACAATTGAATTGAATTGAACCAAGTTACCTACAGCAGGGCTGGGGAGGTGTAATCTTATGGACTGTCCTTATCTAAATCTACTGGTGGTCTAATCCGGTTGCCTAGAGACTTTCAAGGAATTGAATTCCAACAGTACTTATAAAGTGATCTCCATATCAAGGCCGTCCAACACTTAGACTTGAATCAGTTCACCAGCTGTGTATATCAAAGCAACTTTTAATTTTAAGAGAATACGATACAAACACTTGACTAGGTAGGTTGGCTTGCTCACTTAAGGTTCCTCTTATGAGTTGAGTTCTATGGTTGAAGAAATAAGTTCGTTTTACCTCTTCTTTTTTTTCTGTAGTGATTTTTGGCAGAACTGTTCTAAATGACTATAATACAGTGACTTGCAGAAGTATACCCCCTTGAACTTTTTCACAGTTTGTACTGTTAAAAACCTGGATTTGAAAGGAACTTAATTGGGATTATGCAGGTCATAAAATGAAAGTGTGAAGGCACATCCTCATGGCTATAAAACCCCTAATTTAGTTCTTAAACAACTAGTCATCACAGATAGTGGAATATGTCCACTTGTGTGGCTCTGTGCTTCGTAAAGCATTGGAGAGAGGAAAGGCATGAAACAAAAGATGTGGAAAAAAAAAGGTTACCTGAGATGAGAATAGAATTTTTTTTGTCATCAGCGCTGAAGACTGGGAAACTGGTCAGGGTCAAGGAAAAGATGGATGGAGGTAGAGCTACAGAAAACACAACGGATATTGGGACAGGCATTCAATTTCTGAGAAGACATCAACCCTACACATGTTGCATAGCTACACACAAATGTGTTACGATGGCCTGGTTTAAAGCACAAACCAAAGAAGACGACTTGAAAAATGCTGTTCACCAATCGTCTTCTATTCAGACAGAGCTTGAGCAATTTAGGGGGCCAAGAACATACAATAAATGTCAATTATCTTTCAACTTTTCATTATTTATTTGACTGAATTGTGATGTATGTCAAAAGATTTTAGCAAACACATCACACTAAAGCAAATGGCATAAACACCTGGGATGTTTCTGAATCTTTTATTAGACACTGGATCAACCGATGTAAAACACAGCAGATAGGTGTTGACTCAAACCAGCGTTCGATCTTGAGCGATGTTACACTATGTTACAGGTCTGGTGTTAATTCTACTGTATGTGTTGTAAAAATGTTGAATGTTGAACTATGGGCTGTTTCAATATTTTATGTACGATTGCACAGGCTGAATGAAATGAGGCAGCGAGCTGTGCTTGGCCTTCAGGTCTTGAGTTTGAGACACGTTATAATTTTGAGAATTCAGGTAATGGGATTCCTTCCCTAGCGCATAATTGTGATTTTAATTACAGTGTAGTCACTTTGTATAATATGAAGTCATATTTTTTCACTTTCCTGCATCAATATTTTATACAATCCCAAACCAAAAAAATTAAATAAAAATGAATACATAAATAGCTAATAATAATCACACACTCTATTACTATGTGTTGCATTGTCTTTGGCATTGATTATGAAATGCCTTCACCATGGTGTTGTCTCAATAATCCTATTTAATGCCATACCAATTATTTTCATTAAATATGTCCAGAATCCTTTATTGATGAAGGTAGAGTCAACCCATCCTATTATCATTATTGGCCATTTCATGTGTAAAAATGATTCCCCATGCTCCCCAAACCAGGCTTCAATCTTGGTATTCTATCCATCTATCCAACCATCCATCTAGGAACCTTTTGTAGCCCAACTAGGGACCATAGAGGCCAATAGTGGTTACCACTGCAATAATTCCCATTTTAACGACCGTGGTAGGACCTCCAGGTCACATTCCCATGCTCACGCTCATGCACTTTAACTAAAGGCTATTTGGGAACGCCACTTTACCTAATCTGCATGTCTCTGGAATGTAGGAGGAAACCCACCAAGCACGGGGAGAACATGTAATCTCCATGCACACAGACTCCGAGGCGGGAATCAAACCCGCACCCTGGAGGTGAAAGTGGCTTTTTGCTAACCACTTAGCCACCGTGCTGCCAATTTTGGTGTTGTCAACCTGCAATATGCCCATGCCTCACTTTATGCACTTCCTTTCTCACCCTGATGCACCCATTACTCTAGAATATGGACCCTGGACTCATCTGGACTCATCAGACCACATGACATTTTTCCATTACTCCAAATCCAATCTTCATGCTCCCTTGCAAATTGAAGCCTTTTTTTCTGATTAGCCCCACTAAGTGCTTTTCTTATTGACACACAGCTGTTTAGCGCCAACCTGTGAATTCTTCTTGCATTGTGCGTGTGTGTGTGTATGTGTGGAAATGCTCTTGCCAATTTTTGACGACGCATCTTTACCACGCGTTTACGTGATCTCCCATCACAATTACTTTCAGGCTGCATTTCTTTCCCGAGGTTGACGGTTCAGGGCTTAACAGTTCTTAAATGAATTCGTGTCATTTCAGCAATATCCTTATTTATTCTTTTTGTTCGATGCGGGTCAAAGAAGTTGACCCTTCTAAAACACAGTAAGTTTTTTTTTTAAGTAGGTTTCTGTTCTGCGTATTTTAAAAAAAAGAAAAGCTAATCCCTGAATCAGATAGGGTTAAAAGACTTGTTCCCAGCTGAAGGATATTAATCATTGCAATAATTAATCAATAGAACCTTAAAAAATGTAAATCCTAATGGCAACTTTTTCTGTCCAGGCAGAAAAAGTGTACGGGTATATTCTTTAAAATAGAGCATTAGTATAAACAAACCATTCTGTGTCAAGGTAATTGCTAGAAAACTATTCAATTATTTCAACTAGCTCATTACACACGATATCTAAAGATCAGTATTACTGAATAGCCTGGCTATTTACATTTGCAAGGAAGTTGTGTTATCAGCAAATTATCATAGATTGATGTGGATTTCAACTCTACATTGTCCCCTAATAGAGTGGAAAAGTCATGTTCACGCAGCTCAGATAAGAAACGGTACTATTGATCTCATTGTCCGCCCACCGAGCTTTATTTTCCTTTATCAAACAATACATTAAAATAGAGCAAGGATTTGAACAGAAAAATATGACTCAGTACCAATATGCATGTGTAAACAAAGTGCTAAATGTCTCCAGGCTATCATGACACCATCTTAATGGAAGTGTCATGGAGCGAGCAACAAATGGGGTCCCAATCATGCCAGTGCATTAATGAGAAGGTGAAAGCAAGAGAGAGCAGAGGAGAAAAGAGGGCACGGTACTAAAAAGAAAGAATGCATGGATGGGTCAGGAAGTCTCTGAATGTTCTCTAAAGAGAAGTTTGGTTCCCACCTACGCAAACACCTTTACCATCATCTAAAGGTGTCGGTGTAGGTGGAGGTAAAACAAATTGCTTGGGGGGAGGTGAGAATGTGAATGTTGCACAAGGAAAGGTTATTTTAGATGTGTGTGGTTTTTTTTTTCGAGTGAAAGTTATGATTCTCATCCTTGCTCAGGGGTCCTTGTTTATTCTGAGGTCCCTTTTAAAGCGGTTTGTAACCCAGCCGGATAATTTACCCACTTTTTTTTTTTTTCGCAAGGAAGGCTGTTCCATTAAGAAATCCATGTTTATAATTCTATTAAAGGGGACCTATTATTCATTTTAGTCATTCGTAGATGTTCAGATGGGTCTCTGATGGGTGTAATAACAAGCAACAACCGTCATAATAAAAACAGAAGCAATTTCTGATTTCTTCTTCTTTGTCCATTTTGTTGTTGTTCTTGTTTTACAGCACTTGGCATCCATTCCTGCCACCTACAGTATACAGTAGGTCTCACTCTCCCTCATCTTCCTGGCCTTTCCGTAGTTCCAGTACTCTTCCTAGTTCTTGCATTTGTGACATCATATCTTCTCTCTCCTGGATATATGTGCTTCACGAGAGCAGTACATTTCATTTTCATGGCATTCCTCATAGTCATGTCCTGTCTTAGTTACTAAAGTTCTATTAAGGTTTCTGTGTCCAATTCTAAATCTGCTAATTATTATGTCCTCTTTTTGTTTCTCCTCTCCGTACCAAAGATATTCTGTCCTGTATTGAATGCAAATGCCTCTCTTTTGGTTCATTTTGGCACTGTTGTTGCCTTTTCTCCACACTATACCTTTCCCATCTGATTTTGATCTTTTGGTATTATGTTACAATGCTTACTTTATTGGTTGCTTCTTTTGCCAGTTCATCCGCTTTCTCCTTTCCCTGGATATCTCAATGGGCTAGAGGCAACAAGGCAACAAGGCAATTATATATGACATCTATTGTGACATCATATAAGAAGATACCCTCACACAGCTTTCTGTTGTCCTCTAGCAGAGTGTTCAGAAGAGTGAATGATCTGAGAGCTAACAGCTGGAGGATTAACAGACACACTTTCGGTGACCTTTGAGACTTGGACTATATGGATAAAAGTATTTTACCAAACCTGCAACGACAATGTATCCAAATATTCAATTCAATTACATTTTATTTATATAGCGCTTTTAACAATGGTCATGGTCTCAAAGCAGCTTAACACAAATGAAAAGAAATATTTGAAAAGAAAATTTATGAAAGTGTGTATGTGTGAGAAAAATGTGTCTTTTTCTTTGTCTTTCGGCTGTTCCCTTTCAGGGGTCGCCACAGCGAATCATCTGCCTCCATCTAACCCTATCCTCTGCATCCTCTTCTCTCACACCAACTAACTTTATGTCCCCTCTTATTACATCCTTAAATCTTCTCTTTGGTCTTCCTCTAGACCTCCTCCCTGGCAGTTCCAACCTTAGCATCCTTCTACCGATATATTCACAATCTCTCCTCTGAACATGTCCAAACCACCTCAATCTGGCCTCTCTGACTTTATCTCCAAAGCATCTAACGTGGGTTGTCCCTCTGATGAACTCATTTTTGATCCTATCCACTCCTTGTCACTCCCAAAGAGAACCTCAACATCTTCAGCTCTGCTACCTCCAACTCTGCCTCCTGTCTTTTCTTCAGTGCCACTCCAAGCCGTATCTAAGCCGTAGAGCATCGCTGGTCTCACCACTCTCCTGTACACCTTTCCTTTCATTCTCGCTGATACTCTTCTCTCGCACAACACACCTGACACTTTTCTCCACCCATTCCAACCTGCCTGTACCCGCCTCTTCACCTCCTTTTCACAATGTGAAAATCAAAAATGTGTCTAAATATGATGAGAATAATGCGATTGTCCCTGATGAGCACGCCAAAGGTGACGGCGACACCATTAAATACATATACCAATACATATACCAACAATATAGAGTTGGTCCCAATTTCGCAGCTATAACAGCTTCCACTCTCCTTTAGTCTGTCCACAAGATTTTGGAGTGTTTCTGTGGAAATTCATGCCCATTTATTCTGTAGATCATTTATGAGGTCAGGCACTGAGGTTGCATGAGAAGGCCTGTACCACAATCTCCCTTCCAGTTCATCCCAAAGATGGGGTTGAGGTCAGGGCTCTGTGTTAGGGCCATTCAAGTTCTTCCACAACATGTCTTTATAGTCTATATGTTGGAATAGAAAAGAAGTCTTCCCCAAACTACAGCATTGTCCAAGATGTCTCGGAATGCTGAAGCAGTAAGATCGCCCTTCACTGGGGATAAAACACCTGAATGGATTGAAACACCTGAATTCAATAATTAACATGATTGTCCATGTTAATTTGTTAAAGAAATGCCTAAATATTGGACCTTCACACTGAATTAAAAAAGGAAAGGAAAACACTATAAAACAACCAGTCCTTGTGGTTTGAGTAGTCTGCCTTTATGGTGCATAAAAAAAAAAGATGTGTCCGTGTGTCCCACAGCTTGAACATTCATCAAATTTATTGCTTTACTGAGGACAGTGGTTCTGTTTTACATGGAGCACATGGAGCCGGAGACAGCTCAGTGTCTTGGGGTCTGAAATGTCATTCTCTGTCTGCCTTCTGAGACATGATATGAATATTGGAATTGATTGCTTGCGGTGGATGGACAGCATCAAAAACAGTGCTGCTGTGCCATGCTAGCTGAAAAATACTGACCTTTATTTATTAATATTTTACCACTTTTTTCTTTTTTAATTGCCTAATAACCAGGAATAAACAGTCTATACCACTTGGGTTTTTAATAAATTCAGCTCGATGGTCTTTTTATCTGGCCTGAACTGGCCTGGAGTAATGCCTTTGATAACACCGGACAACACTGGAGAAAAGAAATTATGAAATAAAACTGACAGTTCCTCAGAATAATAGCAATAGAGAAAGTGTGCACGCTGTGTCAGTTGCATTTTCTATTCTACAGTATTAACAAACTAATAGTTTTTATCTAAATGTGTGCCTTTTTTTGTTGTTGTATCTATATCTTAATCCACTTGGAAAGCATAATTTATTCATATTCATCTACATTCCTACCTCAAAAATACAGACTATATCGCTTCTGTTGCCATGAACCATTTGCATGCCCCCCACACCCACATACATCATCATCCACATGGAACTGAGCACCGTAGGATCACTGCTGTGCCAGTGTAATGTGGGTGGTAGATAGCTCTCAGCTCAGGAGTGTTACAGACATGGAAGTGGTATGTTAATGGTACAAGTGGATCAGATGTGTCAGTCTTATTGGAATGTACTTATCAATGCAGTATCACTATTGGGGTTGAGAATAATCCAGTATCCAGATATTATTTGGTCAGGGGTAATAGTACCCCAGTTATTAGTGCAGTAGGAATACATATCTGATATCATGTGATGGTTGGTATATGATGTGAGCCTGGTTAATGTTGACGCATTAATTAACATGATGCAAAATGTTGTAATACTTGCTGCTTCAGAAGGGTCAAAGTATGGCCTGGATCAAGCACAAAAGGATTAGTTACACACTGGAATTGGGTTTAGAACTGCTTAATTAATGCGAAAACATTAACCAGTCTCACATCATGCACCCTAACAAGGTTCCCAGGGCCTTTGGAAGAGAAACAGGCCCACAGCATCACAGATCCTCCACCATACCTTTTTGATGAAGTTCTCTAACAGTGAGGTTTGGGGATTTCTTTTACGCTTCTTCCCATCCTCCTCACTGGGTGTGGTGGCATATAAACCCGTGTCCTCGTCCAGCCTTGTTTGTTACTGTTCCAGTTGTTTTAAACTTCTTAATGATTTCTCTGACTGTATAGATACGGGCAAGTTTAGGCGAGTGGCTATTTTATTGTAGCCATTGCCTGATTTATGAAGGTCGGCACACATCCTTACATGAATTTGGTGTTCTCTTGTCCTTCCCATGTTGAAGATTAAAAAAGAGAAATAGGCCTCCGAGTCATGTCATATTTATATCACCGGGAAACAGGAAGTCATGAATTATTAATTAAACGTTTCTAGATACTCTGATCAACTTACCACAGTAAAAGTGATTATCAGCCTCATCTAAATCGCTCTTTGTCTCATCACCTGCGATAAAAGCCACTTATGGAATTCAAGGAATCAGAGCCTCATTGTTGTCTCTTCCCTCAACTGATCACAGTGCAATGAACAAACAACCACTGATTAATTTAATCTATTCTATTCTGGCGTCTACATAATCATTTAACCCTTTAACATCTTTTTCCTTTGAATGGTTTTTCCTTAAAATTGCACAATACCAACAATCAGCATTCACTTTTTATACCATACCCCAGCAAAGCTCTCTTCCAAATGGTTGAGATGTTGCTTCATGGTAAATCTATCAGTATATTCACAAATATATATTTACAAATATGATATATATCAACTTTATTTATCGTGATAAGCCATAAAGCAATTAATACAATGATTATTATTGTTTTTTTTTTGCAGAGGATGCTTCAACCAAATGGTAGAGATGGCACAATCAGGTTAGGTTTAACACATTTTTCAATATGATAGTGATATTTTTTATATGTTTTATAATACTGAGCAAAATCTAAAAGGGTTAAACTTTTTATACTGTCATATTCTAACAAAAATGTTCACAATGTTGGAGTATTATGTGAAATCATGATAACTCGTATTTGATCACAAACAAATATTATTCACTTTAACATGGACGTTCACATAGAGCTATGATTAAAACACAATTAATTCACACTTAGCTAGCAAAGTTTTGCACATTTTAAGATTTCTTTCCCTGACTCCTAGAAAATTATCTACATAAATGACTTATCTGCATTATCTTTGGTAAATATCGATTCACATATTCTTTAAGTGGATATAAAAAAAAGTATGTTATTGACAGAAAAGACACTTTAAAAAAAAAAAGTTCTTGGCTGTTTTCCAGAACTCGGCTTCAGTAACTTGGATGGTATTTTCCAGACCGCCTCACATATGGCTACAGTACTAAAACTTCAGATGGTATCTTAAGGGGATTGAGAAAATTAAATCTCAGTGAGGGGTATCGGATCGGAGTGGGCAAGAAATTACCTCAGCACACGCTGCACAGTCATTTCAGTTGTATTCGACTGGAACAGAGTGTACATTTTGTTTTCACATGGCTTCAACATGTACTGTGTAGTTGATGTTCTAGTCTACTCACAATAATTTAATACTGTGTAAAAAAAAGAAGGAACTCCTGCTCATAGAACCCATAAGTCTTACATATGATAAACCTTTATTTATCCTTAGATATATATAGAGAATATTTTAATATTGCATTTACTAATGATGTCACTAAAGATTTTCTGTCTTCTCAGGTATTGTCCAAAAATCTTTTAGGAGAAAGTCAGAGTTTAATATGGGCATTTATAGAAGCTGTGGAGACTAATGTGGAATGCAGATGGTTTCAGTCTGTGCTGACAGCTTGCTAAAAGATGGGGAATATATATATATATATATATATATATATATATATATATATAGTCCACTAGGCCTTTGTAGACTGCCTACTGACCACCATTACCAATCCCACAACTGCAAAGTCATCTGAGAACTTCTGCAAATGCCAGCTTTCAGAGTTGTACTAGAAGTCTGGTAAGTGTAAAGCAAACAGGAAAGGTGAGAGTACCGTCCCCTGTGGTGCTCCAGTGGACTGCTGACCACTTTCACAGACGTGCATCTTCGCAGCCTCTCAAACTGTCGTCTGTCCATCAGATAGTTAGTGATCCAGGAGGTTGTGAAGGGAGTCGACCTGCATCTTCTCGATCTTCTCTTGCAGCAGTGCTGGTTGAATAATTTTAAAGGCAATGGAGAAATCAAAGAACATGATCCTCACAGTGCTGCCTAGAGTTTGCAAAATAAAATAAATGATGGCATTATCCACACTAGCCTGAGGGCGGTAGGTAAACTGCAGTTGGTCTAGAAAGATGCTAACCTGAAGTCTCAGATGAGCCGTCATTATATGGGAACATATAATGTACAACTAACTGATGCCTTATTTGTAGTAAACTGTAAGCTGATTAAAAAAAACAGATAATATACAAAGATATATATATATATATATATATATATATATATATATATATACATACATATAAATATACAAATATATATATATATATATATAATATACAGTGGTGTGAAAAACTATCCTGATTTCTTATTCTTTTGCATGTTTGTCACACTTAAATGTTTCTGCTCATCAAAAACCATTAACTATTAGTCAAAGATAACATAATTAAACACAAAATGCAGTTTTTAAATGAAGGTTTACGTTATTAAGAAAGAAAAAAAACTCCAAATCTACATGGCCCTTTGTGAAAAAGTGATTGCCTCCCTTGTTAAAAAATATCACACTGGAAATACTATACGAAAGTTACTATACTATACAGATAATCCCCACCCTCCCCATCTGTCGTCTCCTTGACAGTTACTTAAGGGGTCGAGTTGCCCTCTTGACGCCTGATTGTCATGCACAATCAGGGACGCCAATTAGCCTAATCTGCATGTCTTTGGACTGTGGGAGAAAACTGGAGTACCCGGAGGAAACCCACCAACATGCAAACTTAAAGGTGGGAATCGAACCTGGATCTTGAAGGTGCAAAGACGACAGTGCTAACCACTAAACTGCCAGCATTTTTATTAAATGAGAAATTAAAGGTAAAATCAGACTTTGCTCAGAAATGATAAATTCACAATACTAGAATGAAAGGCTAGCATCCTATTTCGACTAGCTTCTCAGTAGGTTCTAAGAGCATGTCCAGCAAACTTTTCAGATCTTCCTGAAGTGCAACAGACCCCAAAACTAAAGTAAATAATCAATGCTAAATTATTTCTAAAATAAACGTTGGTTGGTATTCTTCCCAGCCCTAAACATTAGCTCTCTGATTTGGGATTTCACTGTTTTGAAAGATAGTTATCTTGCTCTGTCAAATTAGAAAGCTTGGCAGAAATCCCACAGGGGCATCTCGAGACCAATTATAAATGCAAGTGAAGTAGCTGCAGTACTGTTGAAGTTCAGGAGTTGAATAAAGTTATGCTCTCTGAATTGCTATTTGTGGTTATGCTGTATTTTAACAATAAAGAAACGACTTCTTTTTGCAGCAGCCCTGTGGGTCTTGTTTCAGTGTACTTGGGGCAAGATGACAAGTTCAGGCCTAGAAAAAGTTCTGGACCGAATCTAAATATACAGTACATACATATATTTAGAGCACTATATATACGGATGCAAATAAATAGGTTGTTTAGGAAAGCACGGTATATTTATTACATCAGGTTAATTCTAAGACGGTGTATACTGTAAATCTTAACCAGCATCATCATCATCATCATCATCATCATTGTCATCTTTCAGCAAGTGATGTAATGTAATGTAAATTGACAGGTACATGCTTGCTCTTTCTGAGAAAGATGATCATCAATGCAGACACTTTAAATGCATATTGAAAGACCATCTGCATCAAAGTTATGGCTGTCAGCTTGGCTTTGCTGATTAAATGAAGAAGAAGTTGAGAGGGCAGACAACCATCTGTAGGTTGTGTCTCATTTTGCAAAAAAAAAAAACAAGAAAAAAACAAGAGAATGAGTCCCAAACAAGTATTAACATCTTTTTTTTTTAAAGGAAAAGACAAATGAATCGCTTAAGCTTGTGAGCTAGTTACTGTGCTTCTCAGGCAAACCCCATAATCCTTGTCTGTCTTTTTTGTGCAGCCTCAAGGTTAGTGGTGCATCAGTGTGTAGATGGGTCATGTTTCCAAAGCTTTAATAATCATTTCGCTGATGATTGTCTGGCTTTTTCTACTGGCTCTAGTGTCTATCAACTGAAATGACACATGGATCATACTAGCTTTTATTCTTTCTCTTGGTAGACTGCTGTATTTCAGGCATGAAATAAGTGTGTAGGACAAAAGTACGAGATGTCTAAGAAGTTTGCAAAGGATTCAAAAACATAATAAGTTTCCCACAAATAGCAAAAGAGGAAAGTGAAGTGCAGCAGATGAAAAGAGGAAAGCAGGATTGTCTTTGAGTAGTTTGTAAATCTTTCGAAGCAAATGCCACCAAACGATATCTAACTCTGCCCACCATCTCACTTCTTTTTCTTGGCTTGCAAGCTTTTCAGCATACGCCTGCGTGCTTGAAGTGTAAATGTTTATTTCGAATGCATATTGCCTGGTTAGAATGCAAAATGAAACTATAAAGATTATTTATTATCTCTGGAAGTTGGCAAGCTAATCTATTCACATCATTAGTATTTGTAAGCGCGTTTCCATGTACGTCAAGGGCATAACGAGAGGACATGCTAGCTGATTTTACACTGGTGCAACTAAGGATCAGATTTATTTTCATAATCAATCAAATCAAATCAAATCAAATCAAATCGATAGAAAAGTTTTTATGTGTTTGTCTTTGAACCCAAAAAACTGAGATAAAGACCAAGAAAAACATCACGTTAGATTTTTTCCCACAGATGGTTGATTCATGCTGGTTAGAACAACTGTGTTAAATGATTATACAAGGAGCGTTCAAGTCAAACAGGGACTTGTGCTGACATTTCTCATAAATGTATAAAACTGACATTTACAAAAGACTTAAAGTACAGTACAGTCATGAGACTCTAAGCTGCAGTAAAGCATTTGAAAATCCACACTGAGGTTGTGTGTGTGTGTGGGGGGGGGGGTTGGGGGGGGCTGGGGGGCAGTCGGTCCCAGGAACATTCATTCAACATGTGGAACACCTGATCCTTGAAAACTGACAGATAACTCGTTGCCAACTCGCTGAAGAGACGAATCTGTCTGTGGGAACTGAAAACATGATCAATCGCCGACACCACTTACAGAATTACAGGAACACGCCCGGGAGTTATCGCTATATCCATCGTCCAGCTCTGACCTCACTTCAGGCCATTTTCACATGTTTGGGCTATTAAAGATGTTCCTGTGAATTAGACGGTCCAAACGTAGCTGAGAAATCTTTTAACCTTGATGGTGTCCAAGCACTAGTGAAACACTGGGATAAGTGCATTAGTGTAGCAGGGGATTATATAGAGTGTTCTGGTATTCAGCACAATCAAAAGTCCCAGTTTGACTTGAACATTCCTCAAAATCAATATGGTTAATAAAATAATAGAAACAGTTGTTAGTATAATTGAATACAGTTAAACAGCATCAAAGACTATATCCCTTTCACCTTTACTAGACGAATACACTGTAACACCACACGTGTCCCAGCAGGCAGATCCACAGGCAGCTACGCCGCGGAATTCTGAACGGGCAGATCTGCAGACAACCACACGTTCGGTTGCTAGGCAACACCTTAATAGAGGCAATCAGAAGAGATGCAAGGCACCTGAGCGCACTCCTATATAAGCCCCTTAAACTCAGCACTTGGTCTATAGACATTTAGGTGCTCTGGTGTAAGAGGTTTTTATAAAAAGTGAAAAAGGAAAGCACAGAAAAGAAAATGTATGTTAAAAAAAGAGAAAAGACAAAAGAAAATATGTAAAAAAAAAAAGAAAAATATGTAGAAAAGATAAAAAATATATTTAAGAGAAAAAAAAGAATATATAGAAACGAAAATACATGTTGAATAGACAACAGAAAATATGATGAAACGAAAAAATGTCATGGAAAAGAAATTATATGTTGAAAAGAGAAGAACAAAAAAGAGAATATATGTTGCATAGGAAAAAGAAAATGTGTTGAAAAGAAAAACTAAAGAATACACACAGGCACGCTAAGCTTTCATTGCTACTTCCACCTCAACCAGTCCTGCTTTTCTGCCCCAACCAGTTCTATTCCACCTGATTCTAATAGTTTGGTGCCAATGGCCTCTACTAGTGCTGGGTTGGCTTCTGTCAGTACTGCCTACCAGCCTACCAAAAAGATCTGGTCATTAAAACTTTAGACTTTTCAGGAAAGATAGAGAACAGCCATTTGTATACATTTTTGAGTCAATCTTGATAAAATAAAAACTGATAGCTATACCAAGTCTCTTTCTTTCTCATGCATTTAGCAATTTGTTGGCTAGTTAAGGGATATTAGATTTTATGCATGCTTTGTTTTTTTTTATAATAAATTAAAATAAAATTTACATTTATTCATTTGGCAGACACAGAGTGACTTACAAATCCAGATCCAGAGCGATTTACAAAAGTGCTTTAAAGTTTCCGTCACTGGATAGATACGTACAGTATACTGGGTTACTAGATTACTCAAACACAGTTGTGAAGGGGATTTTTTTATTTATATATATATAGGTTTTTATATATAAGGAAATGGTTATTAACTATAGGAATATATTTTGCAATGTGAACATCCTAAGCACTTCTGAAATCTCAATATTTTGTGAAAAAATGTCTAATAAATTATACAATACAAGTCGTTAATAATAATAATAATAATAATAATAAGATTCGTCTTATTATTATTATTGTTATTATAGAAGTGGAGACCAAGAACACATACATACTTATTACACTTATTTTCTTTTTCTTTACATGTACCCTGTGCGTCACCTTTAGTACATTATATATAATGATGCTCTTGCAACCTGCTGTGCCTCTGCTCAGGAGCTGAAATTAGGGCATTTTTTTTTTCCTTCCTTGCAGATCTCATCCCTTTTGTCACATGGCATCTCATGGTGGGCTCAACCATAGGTTCATTCCTAATGTCTCCCAGTCCTGGGCAGATATTATGGAGCGCTGTAGGTAAAGGGGAAACCTTGGGGACAATCGGCTGATTCACTAAACGGAATTTATCTCTCCACCAGGTCTTAATCTTGCCAAATGAGGTCTTGCTCTTGATTGGTGCCCCTTTGGTGTGTGCTTGGATCGGCCAATGGAATTGCTCACTTTATAGTGTGATGATGGTAATGGGTTTGTCAATGCAAGTGATCGGCAGGTCGATATACTGTACTGTAGACAAACGGCACATTTTGGAACTGAATGTTCTGGAGTTAGACATAAAATGTGAAAGCATTTGATTTTGGGAGTTAGACTTAGACTGGGTATGGCAGTCAGTGTTTAGGCGTACTCTAACGTGGTATAACATTTAGGTGTTAATTCACTGGGTGTTAAGTAGCTTGACTCAACTTCTCCTGTGTTCTGCGTTGCCATGCCCAGCTGCAGAACCAGAAACATCCCTAAGAGGATACTGTTAAAGGCTGATTAAGACATTTCAAATGTATTGGCGCCCAAGTGTTATATGAATGTGATTTGCAATTTTATGATGGTTTAGAAAGTTGTATTGTTTAATTTGCCAATATTATCGACTTAATCGAGCATAACTTGAATTGCTCCCTGATTTTATTTGCATGCTTATTTCTGTTCACAGATTTTAAAGTCAGCAGTCTGCCTGATAGTAACACAACCCTGCCATACAGACACATTTATTTATTTAGTCATTTATTCATTCATTTTTTTTTTTTAAGACTCTGTGCACAAGGTTGTTCGCACTCAGTCTGTAGATTTTATGCTTTTGGGAAGCTTAGGATAGTTGTATTGATACTGCTATAGTTTGGTTGCAAATAAGTAATTATTATATAAAATAAGTAATATTTATAGTAATCAGTATGTTGTATTTTGTGGTCATGTCCACTGATTTTTTATTTTATTTTTGTGTGTTTTGACTTTATTAAAATTAATTTACCTTCACTCCTTTTTATATTAGAATTTTACCTACATATGAGTTTATTTTTAACTTTTCTAACTCAAAAAAGGGTTACACATGCATGCTCAAATGTAATTGGAATAAACTCAAGCCAAGTTCAGAATCCTGGCACCATATGCTGACCCAGAGTAACCACAAAAGTCCAGTGTGGCCACAGATAGCTTACAGTACAGCTGGCAAAACCTTCACACACAGCCTTCCTTTTCTCCTTTGTTCCTGGAAGCCTTACAGTGTGGCCATGGTGGTGTCATATCTTCCCTGGTGGAACAGCACACAGTTTCCTTGGGCATGGGAAAACCTCTGCAGAGAGCCCAATGTGGTGTTTTACAAACCAACCAGAAGAGGAAGAGAAGACAAAATTAATAGATCTTCATGCAGAATTGTCAGGAGGGCGTTTATGGAATAAGGGGAACGAGGGTCAGAGGACTGGCACAGTGGGATTAAAGAGGATGAAGTATCTGGGATTCACATGTTAAAACTGATTGAAGATTTGGAAATCATAAGTAAAAGCAATAAAATGTTGAAATGCTAATTCTTTTGTAAGGTATTGAATTAATCTCATGTTCTTGGTATAATATTAAAAATCATTCCAGTCTTAAAGCTGTGTAAAAGAGTTGAGGCAACAAAAGGGCCCTGGAGACCTGGCATTTAGTGCAACATGCATTATTATCAAGGATAACATAATTTTATAAATAAGGTGCACCCACTGTATATTTGAAATGATTAATAATAGTAAAAAGTCTAGTAATGTGCACATACTCTGTATAATATTGGTCTCTTTAGAAACGACACTCTACATATTGCAAATGAATCAAAGCATTTTTATTGATGACCTCTACCTATTGCAATATAAAGTACAGTACAGGTGGTCCCCTATTTGCGAACATTATGGCTATGACCTTCAGCAGATATGAACAAACTACGGTTCTACGAACATTCATACAGTAGATGCGAACAAATCACAGAAGAAGCTCACATGTATTGTACAAAAAAAAGACACTGCAGTGCACCAGATGCCAATATTTACAGTCGTATACAATATTTTCAGTGAATGTATAATCTGTCTAAAATCGTGTGTATATTGTATGTGTGTGCATGGTGAATAATCCTAATTTTGGAAATTCATTTGGTAGTTCACAGTCCAATACAGTGGAAAACAGCTCTGAGACAAGATGGCGTTCAGGATTCCCCTCACGATTTAAAGGCGCAGAGACAACATTGTTACATTAACTGATTCATTTCCTTAGGCACGGTTATGGCTTTTAGCCACATGGTGGCAGTGTGGTGAAAGGGGACAAAGATTTAGTCAAGTGGATTGGTATGCTTTACATTGTAAAAGGCGTATAAAGACTCTTTGTCGGACTTAAGAACAAATCCAAGTGGAACTCGTTTGTAAGTTGGGGACAATTTTTTAGTAGTTATTAGTAACAAAAAATTAGCATGAAGTAAGGGGTATTGCTTATGTACACAGCTATGCTAAGCAAGGGTATACTTTAAAAAAAAAATAATTACTTGATTAGACTACCACACCCTGATATACTACTTTCTTTGCTTATTAAATAAATTCTTTGCTTGCCAATTACATTGACCTGAGAAAGTCAACCACTTTATCATATTTTATAACAATAATTAGTAAACTCATCATTATGATACGATATTTCAGGGTCTGTACTGGCTAGTTTTTATTATTGTAGAGTGTAATTTATGTAAATTATATAGTGCTAAGACAGAAATTACTTATGTAGAAGGTTATGAGTTCAAATCCCAGCCCCAATTGAACAAAAAGCTGCCACAGTTTTTCTTAATGCACATTTTATTATACTGTATATACACATTTTAGTTAAATGTTACATCACTTGAGTGGTTTTAAATAACTTAGTAACTTTAGTTCAACAATTTTGGACTCTTAAGACTACTGACCACTGAGAACATGTGGAAATCCAGCTCCTGCTACAGTGGTTCATGTACATTATATCATCATTAGAGAATGAAGACGTTTATTCCGAGCTGACTCTGGCTTTTAGAATTTAATGCTTAAACAGTTACTTATTGCAGGGTAGCTTTATATAATAAGCCCACTCACTGGCACTTAGACTATGGTACAATCCGTGAACAATTTTAAGGTAGTTCTAACCCATCAGGAGGTCACCACTAGCAGTTTTCAGCTTTTCTTGTAGGTAATGATATTTAAATATATCCTCAGTATGCTTGAAAAGCTGTCAAGAGGTTCAGCAATTCTAATACTTTAATACAGATACTGCTTTTCTAATGTATTTTAATCTAACGATTTTCTTCTTTGTGGCTTGTGCTGAAAATTACAAGCACGCTATTTATCTTAAAGTGGATGAGCCTTGTAGACTTTTATGTGAGGTAAATGAACACATTTTAACTTCTGCATTAAATATTAAGATTGAAGCTTGAAAGGAAAGTTTGTGTTATACAGAGAGGGGAAATAAGTTTTTCACACAGTGTTGTTTTTGTTTATCATGCTTCCTCTGCAATTATCCTTGGTTAAAAATGTTCTAAAAAAATTGCTCCACAACAATGTTGTACAAAAAATTGCTGTTGTACAAAGTGTCCTTGGGGAATCGTCTCATGTAGCAAGTAGCAATTACAGTAAAGGTAAAGACATTTTATAAAGTGCATACTGTAGAGTCAACATTATTCAGCATCCCTTGGAGGAAAGTTATACCTTAAACATGCCTTCCTGCTAAAGAGGATTGGGATTTTATAAAGGAGAAATGTAAGAGAGAAGCTATCACCCAAAGCAAGAGTTGTACAATACCATCAATTCCAGTTATGTTCACAGGAATGCCATAGCATTGAATTGAAGCATGGGGATGGGAGCATAAAGACATGGTGGTTCATTAGAAGAGGAATTGTCCATTTTTTTATTACAACTCACTGAGATGGCAATAGGAAGAATCCTAAAGAGAATCCAGACTTAACATGGAACCCATCCTCATTTCGATAATATCAGATTAGATATAGAAAGGATTGATTTGTGGCCATGCTGTGTGTTATGAGCCAGAAGGAAACACAGATATGAAGGCTCTTTTGGAAGTAAAGCAACTTCACTTCACTGTCAATAAATCTAAATGATCAATGTGAGAAGATAAAGACAGCATCCAAAAATACTAGGGCTATTTATTTACTTATTAATGTTAAACTTATTTGCATTAATGTTGTTGTTTTGTGGTGTCTGGATACTTTTTTACACCCATCAGTAGGTTTTTCTTTTTTTTTTTGACATATCTTTGTTTATGCCTATAAATAAACAATGTCAAATGATGTATGTGTACATTTAAAGCAGATGTATGGTTTGGGATGATGATGATGATGATGATGATAATAAAAATAAGAATATAGTTGCAAGCAACGATGAGCGGGCCTAAGCACCCTGAGCCATCATCCAAGGACATCAGAAAGACAGCGAGCACATGCATTTAAGAAGAATATGCCAATACCATTATGACATCATTTTAGGGGGAATTTTATGTTTAGACATACAGATACTGGAAAAAAACAAACATGACTTCCCTTGGACTGAGACCCTGGACAGTTGCTGTATTGATACGGTTAATGATGGCATTTGTTAATGTTTGCTTTTCACAAACTGAATTAAATAAAAAACAAACAAAACAAAAAAAAAAACATCACACTGTTACTCAATATGATTAAGTTTAAGGCATCATCACAGTCATTGAGGATGCAAAAGAGGAATTTTTAATATCTCAAACGGCTCAGCTGTGATGAATTTTGCATCCTCAATGTCATTAGATCACATAGGCCCAGTTTGGTGGTAATTGTATAAATAAAAAAAAATAATAATAAATTAAAAAAAAAAAAAAAAAATATATATATATATATATATATAAATTCCCTAGGAGGAGCATATCAAATTCCTTCAGGTGCATTTTGGCAAATGACACAAAATAACTGACTTCCTGTTAAGTTAAGCCAATGACATGCAATTTAAAAGTTGTTCAGCTCAGTGAGCTCTAAATGTAAACCAGGTTTCACGTGAATATGGTTGTGTATGAGCTATGCAGAAAAATCTTGTGTCAGGGCCCAGAGCCACGCCCGGGGCCCAGACTCTTAGGCATCCTAATGGCGGCAGATTCCAACCTGTCTGCCAATTTTCATGTTTTTTTGAGCATGTTACTGTAAGATCCACAAAAAGCAAAAATGGTGGGGAAAATAGGGCCACACAATGACAACATAGGGCTGATGTCATAGTGCTTGGGCCCTAAATAATAATAATAATAATAATAATAATAATAATAATAATAATTCCTGCACTCAGTCACACAAAGTTGCAAAAATTTTCCATGACTACAGGTACCTTGTTTTTTTTTGTTTTGTTTATTATTTATTTATTTTTTGAATTTGTCAACTATTTTTAAGCAACTACCAACCAACCGAGCAAAACAATCAAAAAAGTCATCTGTATTTATAAAACATGATTTCAGTAAATAATTAATTACAAAAGTCATCAACTCCAGCAAAATATTCAGAGAACAAAACACCCTCCCAGCCACAGGAAACAGTAGGGGGTCTTGCAGCGAAATCATCCACCATATATAATTGTTCAAACACTCACATTAATGCTGACATTAAGGCTATACAGTTGACTCAGTAAAGAGGTAAAGCCATTGAAATGAAGGATAAAGGTTGAACGTAGATAGAAGACATAAATAAGGCTGGAGAATGGGTTAGAGTTGAGGTGTTAGATCACTTCTAGTGGAGAAAGGAGAATGCCTCGGGCTGAGTGAAATGGCTGACTCTAAAAGCTCTATGGAGAGCCATGAGTGATGGCAGTGAGCAAGGTTCCACCCTAAAGCACACTGTGCTACACTGCTATAACTCTGCCATTGCTAGAAAGAAGAGGGCTAGACTGGATACAAACACTTCTGGGGTTTTAAACAGTAGTGATCCTTCAGGGCAGTCTCTGCAGTCGAAACCATTGTGTGTAGGCGTGGGTTTTTATTTCTTTATTTTTATTTATTTACCTTTGCTTTAAAATGTCCCGTATCAGTGGGTGAAGCGATGAAACTAATTAGAACTGTTTGTTACTACTATTTATCACTTGCCGAATTTATTTGATAAATGTACTTATTATAGTTCTGCTTTAGCGTCATGTACCGCCATAACTTTAAGCAAAACATCTTGAGCAGATGTTACAGGCACTGACTGCTCCCCAGAAAACAAACGTGGCTTAAATACAGAGCGAGAACAAAATTAAGCAAAATATAATATGTTGTGATTGGGCCTGCTAGCTGGCCCTGGGTGATGTAATGTTATCGATCAATAAATGTTAGGCATTTCTAGGCATATGAAGGTATGTTTTGCTAGATAATCGATCAAAATCTGGTAAGAAAATATGAATTAGACTTGACAGCCACTGGCTGTGGCTGATTTGCTTAGAGAATTTTTTTGTTTATTTATCTTGTTTAGTACGATAGTGTCAAGAATAAAGGAAATTTTTGAAGGTGAGAGAAAAATAAAACTTGTAAAGCTTACAGTACATAATGATTTTAGATTTTACACTTATCTAAATATGGAGGTAGAATCTTGATGACAACAATATAAACAACAACAACAACAACAACAACAACAACAACAACAATAATAATAATAATAACGTAAGGAAAACAATAATAATAACAGTAACAACAACAATAATAAAAACAACAACAATAATAAAAATAATAATAACAATAATAAAAATAATAATAATAACAACAACAACAGCAACAACAACAACAACAATAATAATTAAAATAATTATTAATAATAATAATTCTTCTTCTTCTTCTTCTTCTTCTTATTATTATTATTATTATTATTATTATTATTATTTATTAATTATTTATTTAAAATTTTATTTAATTTTTTTATAGTGGGACCAGAATGTTGTTTCAGCCTTGTCAATACAGTAAATGTAGCATTTTTAGAGAGGCTTAGCTTATAATAAAAGGGTCTTCATATAACAACATAAACTTATCTTTCTGTATATGCACGTCATACTGTGTCTGCCTATATCAATGCCTGACCACTGTACAGAATCCACTCTAAAATATTTTAAGCATAATATTATTCAAGGAAAATTCCGTTATCAACCAAATAAGGGTGGGTTCCCTGTTGAGTCCGGTTCCTCTCAAGGTTTCTTCCTATTATTGCCATCTCATGGAGTTTCGTCCTCAGTTTGCTCATCAGGTACGATCTTATCATATTGATTCAAACACATTCACATTTCATACAAACTTTTAATAATTCTTTTGATTGTATAAAGCTGTTTTGCGACAAAGTCGATTGTTAAAAAAGTGCTATACAAATAAAATTGAATTGAATTGAAAATCAAATAATTTCAATGTGGCCACACCAGGGCTTTGCGAAACCTTAGCTACATTTACATGGACAATATTTCCTCAACTCACATAAAACCATTTTGATTAAAGATTATAATTAACTGTTTTACATGGAGACTGATCTGAAAAGATGTGATTAAATGCTCAAAGCATTTAATTAGAATATAATCCCAGAAGTCATTTTATTGTATGTTACTCCAACATGGGGCAAATCAAAACGATCAGATGAAGTGTTTGCATGGCTGATAGTTACTTACTGAACGGGTTGTTGAAGGTTTACACATCACCCCTCTCATTCTGATTGGAAATTAATTCTGGATCAGGTTTTATCTCGATTTGGCTTGTATGATCCAAATTATTACTGGAAACTTAGGGTCTCAGGCTCCTACCGGCTACTGTCTGACTGGTAAATCATGCTGTGTTAATTATCATTAGAGTTGATGAATATCCTTGGTAAATATTTGCTGTTATGGAATTTACTGTGTGATGTATCTAAGTTTTTTTTTTTTAGCTAGTTGATGAGCATGAAGGTTGTTATATACTGTACTATTAACTTGATGCTTGCTGTGTTGTCTGGTTTTTGAGCCCGAGTGAAAGCATCTGTGATGGACAATGTTGGTTTTTAAGGAAATTTCCTCCAACCTTCCCAGAAAGCAAAATGTGCATTTATATTTTGCAGTAAACTGGCATCCCATCAAGGGTGTTTTATCTGCTTTGTGGGCCGAATTCCTATGATAGGCTCTGGATCCACTATCAATTTTATCATGTTGGATTGCGGGACAGTTTTCTATTGTACATGATCATCAAATAGTTTCCTCCCAGTTTTAAATTGAATGCTTTTTTTATTTTACATTGCCATCAACACATGCCATGCTGCATAGATGGAGAGAGAAAGCATTAGTCTTTCAGGTTGCAGTTCAAAGCAACTACATGATGGACAAATTTGAATGTGAACGTAACATGCATTTTCATCGGATGACTTTAAGTGTGTTTGACTGATGTAACTAATAATTCTGGTGATGGCTGAAGAACAGGTTGAATGGTGTTATTATTGGGAATATTGTGTTTTCTGTTCTGTTTTTTGATGTTTTTTTTCCCCCCTGAAACTTTCTTCCTTAAATTCTTTTTTTGTTTGTTTTCTTTTTAATTATTGTTTTTTTCAAACAGAGGCATTACGTGATCCCTAAATAAATAGTGTTAATTTAACGCTCAATTGAATGGCATAGAATCACAGTACCTTCATCTCAACACGGACCTGGCAGAAGGCTTTCTATCCATTTCTCAGATCACTTTTGATTGTGTGTTTTTTAGATGTTTGACAACGTGAAAAATTTTAAATTAAATTAGAGTGCGTTTAGAGCTTGGAACTGTATGGCACATCGTCCTATTCACCTCGCATCCATCAGTAAACCGTAGCTTCAGCCACTTAGCCATTCATCACCCTCCTGGCCTCAGCAAATATACAGGGAGTGACTGATGAGCTGGGAATGTATTTGGCTAGGTATACACTCTAGTTATGGCTTGCTGAATGAAGCAAAACAGGTGTTTGCCTGTGCATGCATGCTTCATGAACAATTTCAAATTAATTAAATTATGGTGAGACCTAAAGCGTTTTTATCATATAAAAAAAAAAAAAAAAACGAATTCAGTCCTAATTTTTAAATATCATGCAATGTTTGCCAAATCATTGTGGCGCCAATGGATGGGTCAGCTGTCAAAATAGTAATGTGCTTGTGTTTAACTAAAATATGTACAGTTGACTTTAGTGTTTTAGTTCTATTAAATTTATAAGAAATACTCATTGTAATAATAAAAAAATAACTTTTTTAATTTGAAATAAATGCATAGATTCTTGGCCAATTCTGTTTTTATTTTATTTTTATTTTTTTACAGGGTTACATCTATGAGGTGCCGTATGAAAAGCTCATTGTTATTCATCATAATAATTATTAAGCAGTACAAGGGTAATAATTTGTACATTTATATGCCGGGCTAATAAAAGACTTGTACTACATAATGTTATTAACCCTAGACCTGACAAACTGAAGCAACCTCATAGCATAATTCTGCCTCATTACTATACTAGGTTATTGTACTAAAGTACATATTTCACATATCTGCACTTTACTTGAATGTTTTTATTAGATGATAGTTTTTCCTTTTACTCCACTTGATAGTACAGCAAAAGTCTGAACTGCGACTTAACTAGATTGCTGCATGGTGTTGTGTTCCATAACTACATTGGTGTGTAGAATTTAAAGCAGGAACTTTAATTGCCTCCTGCTTACTATTATGTGAAATTTTATGTCTTGCTTTTCCTATAGGCACGTCTTAGAAATCAGAAGCTTTGCTGGTTGCAGACGTGACGAAAACAGAGAGAAAGAGAGAGATTTTACTATGAAAAATGCTACTGCAAACCATATACTTTTGATACTGAAGTAAATGTAAAGGTCAATACTTGTACAGTACTTTTACTCAAGTATACATGTATACAGAGGACTTCTACTTTTACTTGATTACTAATTGCCTTAGTAAATATCTACTTATATTCAAGTATAGGATTTGTGTACTTTACCCACTTCTGAAAATGTGATTTCTGTTTTTGGCCAGGCATTATGCTAAACTATGTAAATACCACTAAAATCTAGAATAATTTAACATTTCCCAGAAATGAATATTTTCGTCACCTTACCCAGCAAAATTTTTTTTTTTACAGATTTCCACAGTCACTCTACATTTATTATTATGTTTTACTAAATATTTGATATTTATATAAATCAAGCCAATATCAATTATGTACCATTGTACCAAAGTACAGTATATACCATGATAGAACCATGTATTACAGTGTGGTACATGTATTACAGTACTTTATCAGCAAATAATCATCATGGTACAGTCCAAAATACCATGGTACTATATACCATAATACGGATACCATCGGACTATAATGGTATAGGTGTTTCTTATGGCATAAGGACATATAAGATTATGAGGAGTGCATTAACACCTTTAGATCCTGGTCAGCCATGCTCAAGCTTGCTTCTCCTACAAGATGTCCACTGCCAATTAGTAAAAAAGAACACATCCAATTACTTTGGCTTACTTAGAGCTTTTCGACACTATGACCGGAAGGAAATGTAATCTTTTGACTTTTGTCAGCCTGATGCTACTCATGTGTGTGAAAACTTCCTCCTGCTAATCAGACTATCCATTCTCTCATTCTGTTCACTCCCCCTATCACAAGCACATACCGTTTCTAATGTAACAGTAATGACATTTACTCCTGGCAATAAACCCAACTCATTTTTTTTTTCATGACATCAAAAGACACAAAGCACAACGCCATCCCATAATAAATTATGGCATCCATAAATCCCAATTTCAGAATAACCAAGTCACAAATTTATTTAAAATAGGCTATATCACCTTATTAATAAATTATTTTTTTTTAACATTTTACTACCTCTTCCACAAGCAATCTTTTCTCCAGTTTGGCTTTTAATTTTTTTTTTTTTTATTAGATCATGACAGTCCTGCACAGCTTTATTATAGGGATTTGAAACAGTTGTTAATAAAGCAGTGTGATTATGATAATGTCAAGTTTGTAAGTTTTGTTCATGTGCATAACGCTTTCACCCAACTGGCCCTGATTTCACCAAATAAAAAAATAAAAATAAAAAAACTGCCCAAACTACAACATAGACTACAATGTATAGCCTACTTTGAATCATAAGACTCAGTGTCATAAATAGTGATGTCACATGCTTTCTTAGGAGCAGAGCTACTCCTGGCTGAAAGTAGGAGCAAGAAGCTTTATAAATAAATTTTTATGTCCTACTCTGAAGCAGGAGTATTTATTAGTTTTAAATAAGCAAAATTTGTAATGCATTAAAGAAATTTTTATTAAGGAACATAATAGAGCGCAAAGACAAGAGTAATGGAAATGTTATATACTAAACTCATATATTCTTCGTAAAAAAAAATTATTTTCTTAACATTCTGTATATGTTAGGAGGTACATGGCTGTAAATATTCACTGTACTAATCAACCAGGGAAGAGTACTGGCCTGATCAACGAATTTTGTGGCAATCACTAATTTTCCAATGATTTTTTAAAATCATTTTCTAATTATTAATTAGTTTAGTGGCATCAAATCTCATGCTGAAGGAGCCAGTGTAGGTGCAGAGTTTCATCCCATCAAAGCAAAAGCTACAACTATTGTCTAAGTACTATTCCTCATCCATTGTGATAAGGTTGTAGGTACATCAAAGACAACTCAGTGATGAAGCCCAGTAGTGGCACACCATCATCTGAGGATCGCAGGTTTGAAACCCGGGTGATGTTATAGCCTCAAGGGATGAAGGATAGGAGGCACTTAGCGCTCTCACATCAAACATGACTCTACAGCCAATCATGGGTGTCTGTGAGCTAGCGCAAGTGGAAGGAACCAGTGCTGTCATCCGAGTGTGTTACGCCGCTCCCAATGGTGCGTGAGCAAGCAGTTTGAAAGGATATGTTTGGCTGGTGTCATATGGCTTGAAGGAGACATGTGACCGTCTTTAGCCTTCCTTGACTGGTAGTAGTAGAGTGCCCTAACGAAGATGGGTGGGAATTAGATATGACTAAATTAGGAATAATTTTTTTTGGAAAAAAAAAAACTTCTGTAATGATGGTGGCTCTTTTGAGTTGCTTCCGAGTTAAGGGCACCAGATGCAGTGTGCATCTACAGTATGTGTTACTGTGATTTGGTTCAAAATAATACATGCGGGGAAAAAGACCTCTTTTGTACAAAGAAGCTTTTCTTGCAGCTGTGTGAGAGGTGGAGGGTTTCATAGCACTGCTACAAAGCCACAGAGAACTATTATTATACGGCTTTGTATTCCGTGGCACTTAGTGGGTAGATGTGTGATCAGGCTGGAGTGGTGCCTGACAGCATCTCAATGGCACATGGCCTGTGTGGAGGTACCATGCACGCACTGGAATATACTAAACACTTCATTGAAGTCAGCATAGCATTCATGGTTTATAATTTATTGGGTGGGAGCACTAGGCAAATTCTCATGACAGTGAGAGGCCAAGCTTTTTGTCCTTTTTTTAAATTTTATTCCATGCAATTCTTGGTTTGTAGAATTGGAGTCAGGGTAAACTGTACACCATAATGTTAATAAGGAATTTCATGAGCAGAAATTAGATGGGACATGATATGACTGACAAATGCATTGATATGACTGACAAATGCATTGATTTTCTGTCTAATACAATGGCTCTCATCCCATCTCATTCTGGGGAACCCTGTACATTTTAACGTTTTTCTCAGCCCTCAGCACACACAATTCAATTAATCAACTTCTGTGAATTGAAATAGGTGTGAAAGAGCAGGGAAAACACTGAATTTTTCACCGGGAACAGACGTTGTGTGTGCAACATGGTTTTCTTTCACCCTACAGTATGCACATTCACATTTCATACAAACTTCCATAATTTTGTTTCAACTGTGTAAAGCTGCTTTGTGAAAATGACAATTGCTAAAAAATAAAATTCAATTAAATACCCTTTCACCCATCTATCCACCAAGGAACCTTTGTAGTCCAACTAGCGTCCATGGAAGCCAATGGGGACAATTGTGGTAGGACCTCCTGTCAAAATTTACATGCACATTCACGGGCAATTTGGGAACGCCACTTGCCCTAATCTGCATGTCTTTGGACTCTGAGAGGAAACTGGAGTGCCCTGATGCAACATGCATGGGAGCTTGGGACCCTTGAGACCCTGAAGCTGCAAAGGTCTGGGATTGCTCTATTGGACTACAGTTCAGAAGGTCTCAGGTTCAAATCCCATGATTGCCAAGTTATCCCTGTTGGGCCCTTGAGCAAGGCCCTTAACTACATTTCTGAATTTTGCATCTGGGTCTTTTTTGGACATGGAGAGATGATGTCTGCATGTTTACCAGAAAAGAAAATCTTAATGTTTGCGTAAAATGGTACAGAGTGTACTGTCGTACCATATACTGCCTCCAGATCATTGAGCCTACTTTGTGTAGGCATTTTTATGGGCTCTGGTGCTTGATGCATCAGGACAAACCCTGCCACCTTGGACAGAATGACGATTCAATCTATTTGATTTAAATCTACGCAGCAAACAAACAAAGGACTAAAAAATGAATGGCAAATGGTCAGATTAATGACAATGAGATATAAACTAGATAAAACAAAATCTGGTAGCATCAAGCAGGCTATGCTTTAAGATATTTGGATTACAAGCTTAGAATCTTCAAAAACACAATGCTGAAGCAAGAATGTACAAAGATCTTCAAAAGGTCAAAAATCAATGCAGTTAAAAATAGATGTTCTGTTAGATATCGTATGACTTTAGGTGTGGCTGTTCTTGACTGAAGATCATGTGATGAAGTTATGAGCCGAGGATGATTGGAGTTGTAATGATGAAACATTTGTGGGCAGGACAGGATCATTTTTCATTACGCTGTCACCTTGTGACTACTGTTTACACTTTATGTTGTCTCTTCTGTATAAAAACATAGTTCCCAGCTAGCCCGCTAATTAGGCTTCTTAGCTAGCTAGTTAGTTTGTCTGTTAATTTATGCTGTAAATTTATGTTGCGTGTAGCATCTTGGTCCTGGAGGAACGTTGTTCCGTTTCACTGTGGACTAACTGTATATGGAGGGTCGCAAAGTGATGTCGATCCAGTGACGCAAACAAGAGGGTCCGAGTATTTCCATACAGTACTAAGAGGACAGGAAGGTAGGAAAGCGAGGAAAGCAGCCAGCAACTGTAGGAGTGGTTCAGCCGAGCAGGCTGAAGGAATAGAAAATTATTTCTTACTGTTGCTTGCATTAGAGCTTACAGGTTGGTGGCAAGGCGAGCAGGACAAATCTCTTGTAATCGTCTTGATAAGGAGATCATGCATCAAAACTAACAAGCACAGTTGCCTCTGAGACTGGTAGCTGGGACCCCACGTTGACCTACGTACATTTACATTCATGGCATTTGGCAGACACCCCTATCCAGAGCAAATTACTGTATGTTTAGCTCATTTATACATATATTCAAGCTTTAAGGGCTTTGCTCAAGGCCCTAACAGTGAGCAGTTGGCAGTGGTGAGGTTGGAATGCATGATGTCCTAATCAGTAGTCCAACATATTTACTCGCTGAGCTACCACTTGCTGATGCATGTTTGATTCAAAGCCAGTGAAGCAGACTGGCTTAAAAATCAATGAAATCAAGCTGGAGGAAACAACCGAACAAAACGATCAATTATTTGCAGACCTACAATTTACCTACAGTATTTTGGACATTTTCTTCACTTCTGGTGAAAAAGATTATTAAAGCTGGATCTTTGAAAAGTCTATAAATCACAATCTGCAATTCGAATGAACCTTTTAAGCCTTGAGAGATGTATCAGTTCTGTACGCCTGCTAAATCCTGACCTCAGAAAATGGTGTCCACTAAAATGTAAGGGGTGAACAGAACACAATTATGAAAGTAAAAACTCCCTTTATTTCTCCACACTATAGCACTTATCCCAATTTTTCACTAGTGCTTGGATACCATTAAGGTAGAAAGATTTCTCAGTATGTCTAAACCATGATCGGACTGCCTGCTTCACGTCTGAAACGCGGCCTCTCAGGAACTCCCTTAATGGCTCAAACATGTGGACCGAGGTCAGGACTGTACGGGGGATATCGCAATGAATGATTGTGTGTACAGTTCCCACAGACAGATGCGTCTCTTTTACAAGTTGGAAACAAGTGTGTTCCATCAGGTGTTCCACTTGCTGATGTTTAATAGGAACAACTGCACTAGGCAACAAGCCACAACGGTTGGGATTGTCCTTCACGGACATACGGCTTTCTTTAAAATGTTTCCACCATTTGAATGTTTCACTGCGGTTAAGGGTCTCATCACCGTAAAGTTCTTGAAGCTTGAAATTTCAGTGCTTGATTTACCTTGGTTTTCTCAACATTTACATAGGTTTTTCTTTTATATCATTCAAATTTCCTGGCAGTTTGAAGGTTCGAGGTTTGCTGCTCCCAGTACATCTGAGCCCATGTCACCAGAATTGTCCATTCTCTCCAAAATGTTTCCACAAGATTTTCTAATTTCGCTATTTCCACTCTCTGCATTTTCTCGAAAACATTAATCACGATTCTAGTTAGAACTACACAAGTAAATGAAATGCTTTTTGAAAAGAGACAGACACTTAAAAATAAACTCTTCCCCAATGACCGTTTCCATGACCTTTGGGAAAATATTTCTCTAATAGTAGAGGAATAAGGTTGGATTAATTTAACACCAATAACGAGAGCCAGGCTGCCAGTTTGATGTTTAGAAAGGCGAGCTCTATATTCTTCCTTTTTCTTCTGTGAGCTTTTGTGTCAGAGGAAATCTCTTCTTCCACAGGGGACCTCTGGCACCTCTGCTAACTCCGCCGTCAGCGGCTGTCGACTGCTTTGAAAGCTCGGCGCATCAAAGTAGAATTTCAACTGCTGGACGGGATTGAGATCGTGTAATTTAGACTATGTGTTTTTTTTTTTTTTTTTCGTAACCTTTTGTTTTTGGCTAGTGAAAACACACTGAACGGTGTGGGATGTGTTCTTGCCTGCTTGTGTCGCCTGTCGATAAATGGGATTAGATACGCTGACACATATGCTGTTTTATTGGGGTACATTGTGTTTGGGAGTTAATTGTCATTTCTCAAGATAATGAATTAGTCTGCAGATGTAAGTTCTTTTTTTCTTTTTTTTTTTTTTGTCGTTCAATGTTAATTGCTTGTTGTCATGACTGGCTTCCTTCCATGAAATTAAAAAAGATGCAATGCTCTTAATTAGCACCCAAAACACCACAAAAGCAACTGCTATCTGCACATGAAGCGGGTTTTATTAAAAAAAAAAAAAAAAGCAGCAGTGGCTCAGGAAATCCAAATGCCCTTTTGTCATTTTGCTGTTATATTAACTGTGAGTCAGAATAGGTGATTACATTTCAATGCGGCAAAAACTGACCCGGTGACTGAGAGATAGACTTTTTTTCTTTTTTTTTTTTCTGTAAAAACTTTTAAGTAAGCAAAGTACCATTTTTACCTTTTTTTTTACTACTTTATTCGGGCAGCAGGTAGCAGAACACAGTAGAATAATTATAATCTTCATTATTTCAGTAATTAAAACACTGATTACAGTATGTATATCTCCACTGAGTAATATACTGTTATTATAAGCAAGCACATGTAGTGCATTCAACTCCCCTTTAGATCAGGACAATTAAAGAGCAGTACAGTATAATCACAAAAAGCTCAAGGACAAATAATAAAACATGCTTGGCCTTGCACAAGATTTTGCACGTTGTTGTTTGTTGTTGTTGTTGTTGTCTCTTAATGCCACGTAAATTGCATTTTCTCACCAGTATGACATATTGCTGTTAATTTTCGACTAAAGTGAAACACCCCCGAAAATAGTGTCTACACTTTTCATCAAATATTAATTAACTGATTGATTACTTAAGCCACATAATCCTTAATCCTTAAGTTAAGCCTTTGAAATGAGCTGCTGGAGTGCACTTCCACTGACATTTCAAACTCTAGTCTGGTATGCGTCACTCATGGATCAGTCCCTGGTAACTTCCAACTGCAAAAGGACAGTTAAAAAATTTTTTATTCTTTGATTATCCATGAAGTGTCCTTGGCGGTAAGTTATTACTGCCTCACGGAACATTCGGTAATATTGAACCTTCACAGTAGACCCTGAGATTGTGATAGCAATTATTGTCATTCAGCTAAGAGGAAGGAAAAAAATGATGCTTGAACATGTCTGCTTTTATGCTGCCGTATTTGTAAGGAAGCATTCGCTTGGTGTTGTTTTTTATTTATCCTATAGTTTTTGTTCATCTAAGGAAGAAAGATAAGAGCAAGACAAATACCTACTTTCAAGAAAATGTCAAGTCCTTTGGTGGACATGTACTTCTTTTATAGGCAGCAGATATTCTGCAATTGTTTATGTCTCTTCACTACTCCAGGGTCCGGTTTGCATGTTCTCCTCGTGCTTGATGTCCAAAGACAGACAGATTAGGCTAACTGGCAGTCCCAAATCGTCCATTGTGTGCGTGTCCCCAGCAATGCACTGGCACCTCCTATAGGGTGTACCCCAGCTCCTGCCCTAAGTCTCCTGGGATAGGCTCTAGGCCCTCCGTGACCCTGTATACAGGATAAAGCGTTATAGGTAATGAGTGACTGATTGGCAGTATAAAAAATATTTAGGGCACAAGGGACCCTGCAGAGCCAGACACAAGTGTGGACCTGGTGTATGTAAGTAAATTCACTGTGCCACAGTCCACACTATAATCAGGAATTGATATGTTTAAGAAAGTAAATAAAATCTAAAGACATTTTCATAAAATCAAGTTCTTAGCTTGGATTAATAACTTATCATTCCATCAGAGAGACATTTTCAAACAGTCATAGTGCTCCGAAGACCAAGTGTATTTAACAATATTCGGGAATATTCTATTGACTAATAGGTGAAACCTCACGTTTTGGTCACGTGATCACAACTGAGCCAACAGTTTTTCTCTCTCTTGCGCTGCAGAAGTGGGTAATTGTCTCCCCTGCTGGGTCTTAGTGCACGTCTCTTACTGGTATAATCAACATCCGTGCACGAATTTTCTCCTTCAGCCTGTCAGTATGTGTGTGTGTGTGCGCGTGTATTTTGACACTGTGCCGGTTCACACACTCTGTCTCGCCTTTAGTGAGAGAGAGAGAGAGAGAGCAGCAGGCAGGCGCTGTGTGTGTGTTTGTGAACCGGCACGGTGTTAAATTACACGCGCACACATAACGACAGACCCAAACACACAGGCACGCGCACGCGCACACACACACACAAATAAAGCACCTGCGCGCATAAATGGAAACACTTATCTGTCAGGATTTATTTTTACTTTTTTTTTTTTTAAGGTAAAGTGCAGGTTAATTTGTTTTATTTTTACTTTATTTTTTCTATTATTATTTTATGTATAATTTTTTTGGGGGCTGTGGAACAAATAATTTGAGTTTCCATTATTTCTTATAGGAAAATTTAATTTGGTTTACAAGTGTTTTAAAATACAAAATCGGAAACTAATTATGCTCGTAATCCAAGGTTCCACTGTACATAGATCATTTAGATGCACAGGGTGTTATGCAATTTTAAGATGCATTGTGATCCAAGCACTCAAACATTCAGAAATTGTCTTGTCTCAGATAAATATGGTCACAAAACTTAAACTTAAGTGTGTCTGATGGTCTCTTGGACAGTAACAAAGCACCAGATAATCATTGATTTAGATTGGAATCCGGGCAGTTTAGGGACCAAGTTGGTGGGTGCATTGGTTTTTATGTAGGATCAAACCTGACTGCTAGCTAACAGGGCATTTTGAGAATGACAATTAACCTATACTGCATGTGTTTGAACTGTGGGAGGAAACCAAAGCACCCAGAAGGAAGCCACCAAGCCATCAAACCCTTGACCCTGGGGGTGTGAGGTCACAGTGCCCACCATTACAACACCATTCCACCAACTAATTAAGCTACAAAATAATAATAATATATTTTCCCCTCACTCCCTAAACCGCTTTATTCTGTATTTAGGGTCGCGGGAGGCCCTGAAGCCTATTCCAGGAGACTTAGGGCATGATGTGTGGTACACCCTGGACAGGGTACCAATCGCTCCATCACAGGGCACAAACACATACACACCTCTCACACTCATTCATGGGAAATTTGGGAATGTCAATTACCCAATCTGCATGTCTGTGGAATGTGGGAGAAAACCAGAGTACCCGGATGAAACCCACCAAGCAATCATGGGGAGAACATTCAAACCCCATGCACACAGAGATGGAAATCTGGCGGGAAATCAAACCCGGACCCTGGAGGTGCAAGGCAACAGTGCTAACCTCTAACCTCTACACCGTGCCACCTATAATAATAATAATAATATATTATTAAATAAAATATAATATAAAATGTTATTCAATTCACCTGGAAGTGTTAATGTTATGGCTGATTGGTGTTTATCAACAGAAATAAAGGCAGCTGCTTTTCATGGCTTCATTCCAGCCAGAAATTTTGGCTGAATGTGAAACAGCATTTCAGCTTTTTTTTTTTTGCAGACAAAAAAAAAAAAGGTCACATTTTTTGACAAGGAGGAAAAAAAAACATGAAAAAGGCCTTAAAATTAAATGTAAAATCAGTAAATGAAAATGCTGTTTGTTTGCTCTCCAGGACTGCAGTTACTCCAGCTAATGGAAAAAAAAAAAGCTGAAAAGTGTGGCTCTTGGGGAAAAAGTGTGAATACATTTTCTCTAAGACCCTGTGAGACTATGAATCCCAGGCATCTGTGAGGGGCAGCAGGAGTCACCTGAGTACCTCTCTGTGTAAGCACATCCATGCTGAGCCTTTCCAAGAAAGTCTGAAAGTGATGCATTATCCGGAATTACCAGTAAATATTGTGGTCTTGCTGTCATTTATTTTTATTTTTTGCTTGGGATCATGTTGCAGAATTATCCATTGCACTGTGGTAGACATTACTCAGGCCAGATGTGTACCTCGCACCGCAAGGTATGCTCTGCAGGGTTGTCTTTATGGAATACCGCAAGGTCGATTAATTAATTTTACAAAATTGAGTGATATGACCTTAGGCATCATTTGGCCACCACTGAATCTAAGGCAAGCTCATCCCCAGAGTAGGCAGTCCTCCCACAGCTTTGGATAAAGTAATTGCTAATGAACAGGCGGTTTTCAGAGATCTTTATTACAGAGCAGCATCTGGAGCCCTACAGTACGTGGATATCTTATGCTGGGTTTAAGGAGGACTAATGAATAGAGGAACTGTTACCATGGAGATATACTGTGCTTTATTCTGTGATTTGTGTGAAGATATGGCAAGCACATATATCTATAGAATATATAACAAAAAGCCAGTGTTTTTGGATCAACGGGTACCCCTTTAAAGAAAATCTTTATGCCCTAGCCTAAGTGGCGTTCCGCTGTGGCTGATGTTAACTAGGTAAACTTTAACAGGAGCTGATTTCACAGATTGTCAAGCATCGTAATTTGGTCTGTGCAAACTTTCTCAAAACGTACCTGTCTAACACCCATAAAAATATCCCAGATGTAGCTGTAGACACGGCAACCACTAGGTCATTAATTTGCCCTGAAATGTATCCATATTGCATCCTGGACTTCTTATAATGCTTATGAATCACTGACAGGCATGTGGATCTGTGACAAGCAAGCTGTTTGGACTGAGGCATTGTCTGCATCAGTGTCTAGATCGGTATCACCATGTAGTCAGTCAAGGGGATGTCTAAGCCAGACACTGCACCCTTAAGCTGGTTAATGACAATCGCTGTGGCATAGTTGTGCTCTTTTCCGGGCATGTAAGGAATGTTTGGTCAGTTGGTGCATAACCAGCCTGGTTTAGATGGTGAATGAGTTGGTAATAAATAGTTGATAGCTAGATAGCAAGGAAGCTAACGAAACACTCAACAATATAGAAAGTATAGTGCTTTAAGAGGGAAAAGGGAACTCCTGCCTGAGGCCGCACCCAAAAGAGAGCTGGGAGGGGCCGGGTGGAAGAGTTACATTTATGCATTTGGCAGACGCTCTTATCCAGAGCGACTTACATTTTTATCTCATTACACATCTGAGCAGTTGACGGTTAAGGGCCTTGCTCAAGGGCCCAACAGTGTCAACTTGGTGGTTGTGGGGTTTGAACCTGGGATCTTCCGAACCGTAGTCCCATGCCTTAACCACTGAGCTACTCCTGGCGAGGGCTGCAACGGGAGCATGCAGGAGCAAAGGTGGATAGAGTGATAAAATTTTGTATTTAAGTAAAAGTACTGTTACTTTAGTAAACTTTTACTGAAGTACAAGTAAAGTTACCCCTTATAAAAATCTACTTAAGTAAAAGTTAAAAGTAGCTCATTAAAAATTTACTCAGAGTAAAAGTTTTTTACCCCTGCATAATAAACCTGTTCCCTTTGTTGTGCTTGAAATCAAAGTGGTCGCTTAAATATGACCAGGGGTTCGCGTCATAAGAATTTGTTGGCATTTCGCTTTCAGCTGGGTCTGCATCACTGCCATCTTTTGTTTTGTCCGTCTCCATCGTTCTTGTGAATGTAGCGCGTTTGTTCTATCTATCAGTGCAGTGGTTTCCGGGGTGCAATTTTTTCTTTCCAGTTGCACTATTTGTATTATTTTTCATTTTTATTTATTGATTTTTTTACTCAGTAGCAAATATGATTAAAAATGCTGTGAAGTACAATACTTTAAACAAAACATACTTAAGTAAAAGTAAAATCACAGATTTTGAAAAACTACTTTAAAAAGTAGAATTACGCAAAAAATCGACTCAATTACAGTAACGCGAGTAAATGTAATTCGTTACTATCCACCTCTGTGCAGGAGCCACTGCCAACGCAGGCCCACTCTGCCCACCATCATTGCTCGCCATCCTCGTGCCTGCATCCCAACTCGGCACTGCCTCCAGACCTGCACGTGCACACACCTTCACTATTTTTTTCCCTTTTTTTCCGTCCTCTCTCCTTAAACACTTTCCCCATTATTCTAAATAAATTTCTCCTCGTGCCTCATGTCTGTGTGTCTGTGGTGCCACCCTGGCATGAAACTCGTTACAGTATTTGTAATATATTATTATAGTTTTTTACAGTAAACTGCACATTTTGTATACTATTATAGTAATATAGTAAACTCTAACACAGACTATAACAAAATTGCTCATGGGTTGTTTTTCCTTTATAAAGCTTTATAGACAGTGAGAGAGTGAGGCAAATGTACTAGGCGAGTTTTATCAAGTAACAGCATGCTTCTACAGCGACGTGCCAGTCTTATATATAAGCCTATATATAACTCCTGCATCTTTCTGTGGTCTACAGCTTGTTGGAGTCATCTCGGTTATCATTATTTTAACACCCACACATGCTGAGTTGAAGTAACAGGCTTACTGAAAGCTAAATGATTGTGATTCAGGCTCACCAGTCCTAATAATCACTTTGTGTGCAAGAGGTGGTTCATTAGGATAGGAGGATAGAAGGGAACGGACCCTCGTTACTACTGGCACGACAATGCAAGTAAGATCAATACATTAGGTAATAGATTCTGTGAGACTGAGAATGCTTGATTTGAGAAAATCAGGGCTTCAATAAAGCACCAGAGGAGTCTAGCATGAAACAAACTGAAGACTTCGGTCTTTTAGAAGGCTGCAAATCTCTGCCTCCCATATATGCGTGAACCATATTAAGTAAAATGGGAAAGAAAATCTGTAGTAGGTATATAATGCCAAATGAACCTAATGTGGTAATTTAAAAGTGTCAGTGACAAATGTCTCTGGTGCACCTGAGTTGTGTAAGTAATTACAACCAAATGAAGCTGTCAACATGTTTTGAGGGCCTGTCAATTTGGGCTGAATTTAGCCTGACCCTGGAGTAAAGCGAGGACAAATTCACCAACAAAAATTAAAGTTTAAAAGATGTTGTTTTTTTTTGCTGACAAAAAGCAGATGTGACACTAAAAGGTAAGGACTTGTGGCGTATTTAAGTCCATAGTGTTGCATGTTATGCACTAGGGGCCAGGGTGGTTTGATGGTTAGGGTGTTGGACTGCTGATCAGGAGGTCCCTGGTTTGAGCCCGAGTGCCGCTCACTAAGGTCTTTTACCCCAAGTGATCAGATACAAACGGGCCTCAAGCTGGCAACCCGACCCCATAAGGTAATGCCGCAGAAACGACACATAGGTGTCAGGGTGGGGAGTAACTGTCACCAGATGTGCCCTATATATATATATATATATATCCAGCCATCTGGCACATCTGGTGACAGTTACCAGATGGGGATCTGCTAAGACGTTGCGACTTCCCACTGTATGCATGACTATCCATAAAATGCTAATGTATTCAAAAAAAAAAAGAGATAAGCACATTTTATATGTTGCCATGTACAGCACATAATCTGTGTGTTTATACACATACACGAGGTTGTACATCCTGTAGATATTTTACATGGAAATGAGCCTTAAAACAAACAAACAAAAAAAGCCTAATACATCCGTCAATAAGCGACTTTCCAATACTGGTCATTTTCCCTAATCTGGATGCTGAGGAAGACCCCAGGCATATGTAGGGAGAGTTGTGAGCTATACAGGGATTAGATTGATTTTTTCCCCCCCTGCCATTCATTGCAGGCCTCTAGCAGTCTGTTGACAGCGGCGTATTGAAAGTGGTTCCAGTGAGCTGAATTACTGGGGCTGTCTCCATCTTACCTGCAGCTGAAGAATGCTAGCTCTTGGTTCATTTGGATTGTTTGTGAAAAAAACAAAAAAAAAACAAACGAAAGCACTATGACTTGATTCTGTTATTTTTGAATGCTGGTTAAATTCATGAACCGTTCTATCCAAAAGAAAAAAAAAATGTTTATTAGGATTTAATACTAACAATATAAATTAAGGAACATAATATTTAAACGTACAATAAACCATTATCTAGAAATCAAATAATTATGCACCAATTAGCCATAACATAGCAAATTAACATTGATTATCATCTATTTATGGTATAGTATATATAAACTGTTGACACACGTGTCTCATCTATGACCTTGGTGACCAAAGCCACGCCCATCCTACAGAAAAGTCAATGTCACACAACTCGTTTAAAAACGCTATGAAAGAAAAGCACCAAAACACCCAGTGCACCACAGTCTGCTGCATATAGGGCTCAGCAAGCCCAAGACCCCCAGACCACTGACCTGGCTTCCAAACTCACCAGATCCCAATCATACATCATCAAGCACCAACGGGATGCGCCAAAACAAACAAGTCCAATGCATGGAGGCTCCACCTGCAACACACAAAGAATCCAATCCCAACTCACTGGTGCCAGAAACCATAGAAGGTCTTGAGAAGTCCTGCCCATAAGATGTTTTGCATGGTGATGTTATGGCGGATAAGTGTAACAGTTTTAAAATCATCCAAGAATACACTTTTTTAAAACTGAAAAAAAAAAAAATCTCATCGTGTTAAGATGTGTAATGAATCTTGGTAAACCCGGAAAGGTTTAATCCATTATATAGTCTTTTAATGTTGTAGAACTCCAACTCATTTACAAGGTTTTAGTTCTTGAGATAGTAATTGTAGCAATAGCTCGTAATAACGTTGCTTGACATTTGTTTCTGAAGTCCACTTAAAAATGCATGAAATAATATGAATTAAATGAACAGCAATAAGCTCAGCTTAAATGCTTTGCCTGAAAACTAATGAGACAGGGACAGAAGAAAAAAAAAATCAGGCAGGTTGATAATTCGAGGTCGGCTTCCTAGTCAATCAGGAGGAGAATAAATGCGGATGGTGCTTCGCCGGGATACCATGCAGGGATGATTTAATAGAGGATTTAAGAAGGAAGAACATTCGACACCTTCTTTCTTTCTTTCTCCTCCTAGCCTAGGTGAATGTGATAAGAGCAACTAAGTGCTGGAATGTTCACATCTAATAGTGCCTTTGTCAAAAGTGTCTATCTATTCGCTCTTCTTGGAGTAAGATACTTCAGGTCGTGCCTCTCAATGGACTGAGGATAATTGATTGCTAATGTGCAGAATGTGGGCCATTTGTGTTTTCTGTTTGTGTGAGGGTGCTTGATTAGATCTCCGGAGGACCAGCTGGTTGTAAATTTGAAAAAGAATCTCAATCAAGCATCCCTGATTGTTGAACTTAACCTTCCTGACCTTACCTGAATGAGCCGCTGATGCAGATGATATCTCCGGAGGGCGATTCTATCTGAATGCTCACCTACATTCTGAATGTGAAGCCAACCATAGCAATATGTGAAAGGCGAAGCTAAAACACACACTCACACACACACCAAATCAGCTGGCTATGCCATCACCCAAAAAGTTTGACAGTGTGAATAACGTGATCATACCACCGGATCTGAAATCTGCATACATTGATATTCGGACTTCGGAATTATTTAGCATGAGTTCGGATTTATGGAAATAATTCTGCTTCTTTTGACAGCAATCAAACCTGTAGCAAGTATAAGAGAACCAGTTCCACTGGCCGACATTTACTCACCATCCACTTCATTAGGTACACGCGTTCGATTGCTTGTTATCTAATCAGCCGATCACATGGCAGTGACTCTACGAATTTAAGCATGGATGAAACAAGTTGCGAAAGTCCAAACTGAATAACAGAATGGTGAAGAATGATGATGATGATGTAATTGACTTTAAAATGTGTCATCTTTGTTGGCGCCAAAGGGGCTGATCTGAGTATTTCCAAAACTGCTGATCTACTGTGATTTTCAATCACAACCATCTCTAGGGATTACACAGGATGGCCTGAAAAAGAGAAAATACCCAGTGAGTGGCAGTTCTCTGGGTGGAAATGCCCTGTTGCTTCCACGGGTCGGAGGAAAATGGACAGACTGATTCGAGGTGATAGAAAGGCAGTAGTAACTCAAATAACATCTTGTTACAACCGATATATGCCGAAGAGCATCTATGAACACACTACCTTGAAGCAGATGTGTTATGGCGGGGAAAACCAACCCTCTCCAATAAGAACAGGAAACTGAGGCTGAAATTGGGCAAATTTGGTGAAATTGGGAAAAAGTTGTCTGGTCTGGTGAGTCTCGATTTCCGCAGCAACATTCAGATGTCAGGGTCAGAATTTGGCGTAAACAACATGAAAGCATCCTGTCTTGTATCAACAGCTCAGGCTGTGTCCATCCCTTTATGAGCACAGGATAATGCACCATATTACAAATCTAAAATCATCTCAAACTGGTTTGAATAAGTTAATGGTATTTACTCTGTTGAAGGAAAAAATTGCTTTAATGTTTTCATTTTTATTTTATTTTTTACTTTTGGGCCATGAGTGTTTCTTTTCAAATCTTTTACCCAATTAGTCACGCTGTTTTTGCTATATTTCTAATTAGTTTTTAACTGAAGTTCATCTTGACAGATTTCAAAGGCAAATACCGCACTAGTCACCTCTAGACTTTCTTGCTATCTCTCAATTATTCTTTATACCGCTTATCCTGTACGAGGTCACGGGAGGCCTGGAGCCTATCCCAGGGCATTCAGGGCCCTAGGCAGCATACACCATGGAGAGGTGCCAATCCATTACCATTCACAAGCACACACTCGTACACTCACTTACACATTACAGCTAATTTGGAAACACTAGTTATTCTAATCTGCATGTATTTTGACAGTGGGAGGAAACCCACCAACCCACCAGGGGGGGAACATGCAAACTCCATGCAGACAGACCTGATGGGGGAACTTGAACCCTTGACACTGGAGGTGCGAGGCCACAGTGCTAACCACTTTGCCAGCACGCCCATGCACTTAAAATAAAATTAAATATCACGCTCATTTACTTTTAACAGCTTACCAATATCCCCCTGTATCAACTTTAACTGTAGGTTATCTACTGTACATACTGTTTACAGTTAACTCTTTTACCTCTTGGTTATTCCTTAATAACTTTTATCCTTACATTTCCTCCCAGGCAAGTTTTTTATTTATAATCTTTAAATGTTTCCCATATCTTTACTAAAAAAATTTTAATAAAATAAAAGGCCTGGCTTAAACCTAAAAATGCAGTATAGGCAAAAATTCCACAATCAAAGTTGACTGCTAACTGGTTCCAGGAGGTATGTCATGTGGTTGGTGATTCAACTGGGAAGTCATTAGCAGCAAATGATCAGTGGCCGAAGACAAACAAAAGTGTTATGAGACTTCAACTTGAACCATGGGGTTAGAACAGATATTTGAGAAAGATTGCATGGTTGCCATGGGTCACCACATCAAGAAGCCAGTCCCAGACCTTATCATGGACATGACCAAAGTTCATTAAAACCTTTAAAGGCCAGGCTAAAGGAATGAACCAGAGGTATTATTGTCAGTTGCGAGACAAGTTGAGAATGGTGTGTCCCTATAACTGGTATTTACGATGGTTACAATTATGAATTGTGTTTTTGGATGCATTACAATTAATTGACATTTCCCAAGGTTTACCTATTAACATCAACATCGACGTGTGTCCATCAGCTGCATATTAATGCAAAGAGAATATTAGCCACTAGAACCACACATTGCTTGTTGTTCTACTTCTTATCAACCATTTCACTACAGGCTCCTTCTGTTCCCCATGCTTGTATTGTGAAATGATCAGTCTTGCCCCAATACAATACATATTTCCAATGATGAATCCTTTGTCTGCCAGAACTTCATTTCCAGCCTCCAACAGATTCAAAAACGCCAGACTGCTTTATAATTTCTTTGTCAGAAACCAAACCTCATGCTGAAAATGAATGTCACTGCACCACATGGAGCTACTCCAAGAATAAATTTAAATGTAGTGGTGTTTTGTAGTTGCAAAAGGTTTCACGGAGTGAAATGTCATTGGAGTGCCAGTAAGGTCGTGATTTTGCTAACTGTAGTGGCACATACGCCACAGTTGGCAATTACCTTCTCCTTAAGGACAGTAGCTACCTGGCAGCAACAGACAAGAAAAAAAAATGAATTGATGAGCTGGCGTTTACGTGAGGAAATGGAAAATCTTGTTCTCTCATTACTTGTGTTTTCATCCAGCAGACAAGATCGGTGGCAGATGGAGCGATCAACATCAGGAACACCTGCTGAGTATAATACCTCATGGTCCCATCTAAAACCCCAAACTTGTTCTGGATGTTTGGTGATTCAGTTCAATATTTTGCAGTTCTAGCTTCCCGTGTGCTGCAGAACATCAATTTTGCACATCTCTAAAAATGTGAAGATTGCTTTAATGCATTACAATGTATTGCAGGATATGGTGCAAATATCAGCATGTGTGTAGGGTGTTCAAGTCAACCTAGAACTTTTGATTATGCATTTACATTTAGGCATTTGGCAGACGCTCTTATCCAGAGCGACTTACATTTTTTTCTCATTATACATCTGAGCAGTTGAGGGTTAAGGGCCTTGCTCAAGGGCCCAAGGGCTTGATTATGCAGAATTATAGAACATAGTTAAATAAGTACAGGAGGTGTGGCAATAACTCCCAGCCAAGTGTCTGCGTGTTCGTGAGTAATTCTGTATACAGTTCCCACTGACAGATGAGTCTCTTCCGCAAATTGGTCACAAGTTATCCGTCACTTTTTAAGTTTGGTCCAAGATTTTCAGTTGGCTTTGAGCCGCCTCAGCCGGGATCGTCATTTATAAACGTACGGCCTTTTTAAAAATGTTTGCACCATTCAAATGTTTTACTGAGGCTAAGAGTCTCATCTCCGTACTGTGCTTGAAGTCTTCTGTTAATATCAGCGAGTATCTCTCATCCGCGGACAACATCAATCGATCTACTGTATCTGTCAGTGGTGCGGTGCTGACGACAGACCAATGTACTTTCTTTGGATATTACCAAATTCATCACTGTATCTCATCTGATTGCTTTCATCTACAGGTTTCCATACTTGGTTGTAGAGTATGATGATACAGGACAGGGAGGAATTCCACAGACAGAACTGGGAATGTGTTGGAAAGCAGTGTTTCCGCTGTTCTTCATCACATGGAAAGATGCAACACAGTTTTTTTTTAGCTACACAATAATCCGGTGACTTTGAGGGGTAGGTGTGTGCCTAGAGATAAAGTGACGAGTTTATAGGAACTGTTGTCTACACCATTAAGTGTTGCACACTTGGGTATGGAATGTACGCTGTTGCACAATCTGTCACTGTCACACAAATTGCAAACGGTGAAAGATTTCATATGCCTGCCTTTAGCTTTGGTCATGGTGTGCAATGGCATGTCCAGTTCACTCTATATATATATATATATATATATATATATATATATATATATATATATATATATATATATATATATATATATAGTAGCTCAGGTCTGTTAGGAGACTGGACTTTACTACGCGGTGTAAGAGCGGCAAGATATTCCTCATTGCTACGCTAACTGATACTAACTAATAATTAATAGAAAAAAAATCATATTAAAAATATATTCACAATATACAGAATAATATACTGTATTAATATATTAGAAAATATAAAAAATACACAAGGAATTGCTGCTTTTTATATATCGAGAAATATATTTAAATGTATTTAAAAGTATATCTTAAAGTATATGTAATTTTTTATTCAACAATATTACAGGTACAGTTAATGTAGAACAAAACTGACTTCATAGGCATTAATCACACCTACGAAGTAAAAGTGCGTAATTCTTATACAGTAAATGCAAAAGTTTCAATAATGTTTCAATAAACCAATTATAAGTATAAAAATAATGTCCTCATTGCAATATATAATACTGTATATCCATACATGGTCCAATCATATACTGCAATAAATTAATAAATACTGTATAAGCACTAGTTTCCTATATATGGAAATGTATTATTTAATATATTGCATTTTTTATATTTTACAATATATTGCCATATGTTTTTTTTTTTCCGTAAGGGATCATTTGTGAGGTCGGACACTGATGTTGGATGAGAAGGCCTGGCTCACAGTCTCCGTTCTAAATTATCCCAAAGGTGTTCTATCGAGTAAGGCAGGCGAGCGAATACTTTTAGCAATATATACAATCATTGCTGAAATCTTTTGGTTCATGCCTTGTAACTGACTGAGAAGTGTTACAGAACACTGGTTGTGGTTGTGATTAGAATTCGAATATCTCTTTTAACTTTCATTTTATTGCCATCATGATGACGAAGGTTGGCTTGAATTTTTGTACAGCTTGGCCTCTAAAACATTGTTTTTGAAAAGCAAAAAAAAAAAAAAGAATCGATTGATGCCAAGGTTTTCCACAAATCAAGTGTGATAAATTGTTTTTTCAGGCCAAGCTTCTCAGGGCTGCTGACGAGATACTTTGCCGCTTGCTCACTCACTCACTCACTCACTCGGTTGGTTGAATGCATGTTTGCAGGTCAGGAGGTTGCGATGCTGTACTCGTAACGTATTAATGCAATGTATTTCGATGGCTTTGTGAACATGCTGTGTTTTGTAAGACATAAAGAAATGTTTTCTGCATAGGGATAAAAAAATGATAAATATAATAATCCTGATTAAAAAGGAAGACAAGGGTTTAATTCACCAATGGGGAACCCTACAGTAGGTATGGGGTGGAAAAGTCCCAAGCCCAGTTAGAATGGCGTCAAGCATGGATGTTAGAGGGGTCTTTTGACTAGACCTTTATTTCACTTTATAATTCCCTCCTCCACTACACCAATGCCATCAAGGTAGAAAGAATTCCCAGTACACCGGATCCATGGTCGGACTGCATGCTTCACATATGAAATTCTGGCCTCCCAGAAATTCCTTTAATATTCAAAGCATGTGGAAATGGATTGGAGCGAGGTCAGGACTGTACGTGGGATGTGGCAATCGCTCCCAGCCGAGTTCCTCTAATGTATAAGAGGTGCTGCTGAATGATTGTGTCTACAGTTCCCACAGACAGATTCGTCTCTTCCGTCTCTTCCTCAAGTTATCTGTCACTTTTCAAAGATCAGGGTCATTCATGGATGTAAAGCCTTTTTTAAAATGCTTAAGCCATCCAAATGTTTTACTGTGACTAAGATTTTCATCATAATACTCCGTTTTGAAGTCTTGTGTAAATTTAAATCTGTTTTATGCCTTGATTTATGAGAAATTTCATCCGGGTTTGATTTGAACATACACAGCCATATACAGTACTTTAAGTGTACAGTACAAAGTACTCGATTGTTCACTTTAGCAGGAGAAAGTATAATTAATATATAAAAAATTAAGGAATTGTTTTGTACAATTTTGTTTACAATTTTGTTTACAATTTAAGTAACAAAATACTAAACAACATTACAACATAAATTTCTCCTTATTATATTTCTATATATTTATTCCATAATCAATTTTTTATTGTAACCTTTTTATTTTAGGGTCACAAGAGGTCCTTCAAGCATTTCACACTGCACATTGTGCTGTGTATAACTGTGCATGTGACAAATAAAATTAGAATTTGAATTCATTTATTCAAACATATAAAATGTTGAGCATGTTACTCATAATACAACTAAATGAAAGAAATGCACTTTAGTATAAGATGTTAAGATTCAATACACTTAGCATACTCAGGGGTGTTATTATAGTGATGGCAGGCTTTATTAACCTGATAAGAATTTGGCGTCTCCAGGGTCCAGGTTCAATTCCAGCCTCGGGTCTGCGTGCATGGAGTTTCCTTGTTCTCCCCGTGCTCAGTGGGATTCCTCCAGGTACTCAGATTTCCTCTCACAGTTCAAAAACTTGCAGATTAGGCTATTTGGCCATCCAAGGTGTACCCCACCTCGTGACATAATAGGCTCCAGGCCCCCCGCGACACTGCATACAGGATAAAGCGGTATACAGTAGATGATGAGTGAGTGAGTGAGTGAGTGAATAAGTTGAAGAATTCCTCATTAATAGCTTTTTTTTTTAGTCATACTCTTGCTAAAAATAGCATTCTTGTTTTTAAAGTACATGCATCTCTTATACATGTGGGTGTTGAATTCCTGCAGGCTACTTATAAGAGTGTTAACTGATTCCCATGGAAAAAAAAAAAGAAGAAAAAAAGGAATCTTAATATTATTGAGATAATCTGCTCTACTGTTATTGTATATTGCATGTATGCATATCCTCTTTTTTTCATCGCAATCCAGATCATCGTCAGAAGCCCCTTATCATTTTACCCCTTAAATCCCTCCATTCCAGGCTTTAAGCCCTCACCCATGCTTGCCTTTCTCAGTCCACATCCTCTCAATGATAGCAGGCACTCGGTGATTTGCTGGCCTCTTCCTCCTCTCATTAGTGACAATGAGGGGAACAGACTCCCATGGCGAGATGCCTTTTGTGCCATGTCATCTCACATGCATCAAGCTATAGCCCCCGCCGAGGCTCTTTCTGCAAGAGAGCGGAGGGCTGGTAATTCTCTCCCCAGCCCTATCTGTCATGAGACCACTACCATCAAGTACAGGCTTGTGGTTCTGAAGTGGCTCTGGCACACTATTAGACGAGATGGGCTGAAATTGAAGGGGGAATATAGCACTCTGATTTCACTCCAGGTGTGTTTGAGAGAGAGGCTTCAGCCAGCTCCGAGCGTTTGGAGGAGCTTCTGCTTTATGTCGGGATGCAGATGAGATTAATGAGCATACAGGAGCAGAATATGCATTCGATTCATCTCGGGCGCGGTTCTTTTAGGGAATTACCATAACACATGAGAGGTGTGATGTATTATACTGTTCCAGAGTCTCACCACAAGAACTGATTACGTTGTACTTTTGCCAAGTAAAAGCCCCATACATCAGTACTTTCGCATTTATTTAAATATTGTAGTAAGGTTAAGTCTTATGCTTTGTAATGTAAAGTTTCAGAATTTAGAAAATCTGCACTATTGCAATACTAGTTTGGGGCATCCCTCTCACTACCCGCTGATTATCCCGCGCAATCTTCTTTGCAAGACTTTGTTGAGTAAGGTCTATATGATATGATTCACAGGAATGACAATGAGATTCATTTGGTCTAATGAGAGAGAGAGAGAGAGAGAGAGAGAGAGACCCCACTACTGCAGAGCTCAGCATTTAGTCTCATTTTAATATGCACAGCAGTAACCGATGCCAAAGTGTATATGGAAAGTAACAAGGTTGCACTACGACAATTTGTTTTCTATACTTAACTGTATGCCAGAATATGGCAGCTACAGAACAGCAATCAACAAGGTTGCCAGGTCTTTGTAAATGTTTTCCTGGTGTGTGTAAAGTCACTGTGCCAAGCATACATATCTGAGTATCACCAGTAGACCAGTACATTCCCTTTGCATTCCACAATCATGCTTTTCCCCTACCCGAGCTTTCAGAGATGGGTAGAGTGGCCTAAGAATGTATTCAAGTAAGAGTAGATGTACTTTAAAATAATATTACTCAAGTGGAAGTAAAAAGAAATTATTTATAATTAATTAACTATATACGTATACACTATATTATACTTTTTACTTTGAATTGAGTAAATTTGTGAAGAAGAAAGGCTACTCTTGCCCTGCTACATTCGGATACACTCGACTCGTTACTCTTCGAGTCGATATGTTTATTTATTTTTTTAAACCATTTATTCTACACATGCAGCCGGTAGATCTACTGTACCGCATGACTGTTTCACCAATCGAACCCAGCAACAATAATCACATGACTCCGTTTGACCAATCAAAGTGGGTCAAAAACTTCGACCGACATCCATGGCATCATATACAAAGCATGTTTCGCTTGCAAAAGAACACGCCTATATATACAGTATATATAATAAAAAACAACAACATTACAATTAAAACAGATACTAAAACTTGAGTATTTTTTGACCGAATACTTTTTTACTTCTACTTTAATATTATTACAACTACTTCTACTTCAGTAAATTTTTTGACTACTCTACCCACCTCTGATTATATGTATATACTCTATAATATAGTATAATCCTAATAATTGCATATGCCAACATTGCAACCTTCAACCTTTTTTTTTTTTTACCATTTTATCTAAATCCATCCACACAAAAATGACATAAATCCATACCTACTTTCTACAGCTGTTTCTTTTGTTCTATATTTCTTCATATATTTTCTATATTGTGTATTTTTGTTGTACAGTTATTTTATTTTAACTTTAATTTTATATTAAATTTTATTTTTTCCTAGTTAAGTTTACCTTTTATTTCATTTTTCATATTTATTTCTTATTCATCATCTTTTATTTTAATGATAAGTACAATAAGAGGAGCGTTTCTTCTTTACAAATATATTTAGGTAAAAGTAAGATGAATGGTGCTGTAAAATTACTCATAGAAGTGCATTTTTTTCCAAAAAGGTACTCAAGTAAAGGTAACTCATTAATACCGAGCTTTACAGTATTTCCAGTAAATTCAAAAAAATGCGTAGGGTGAAGTGTCCAATCTTGCTGTGCCATTTGATCTGTGACATGATGATGCAACTAGCCTACATACACTAGAACAACAGCTACTGTGTGCATTATAATCTGTGCATTATACAGTAGCCACACTTACAGTACACCTTCCATTGGTTTGCATCACCCTTAAGGCAAACAAGAACTTGTGGATCATTTATTTATTTATTTATTTATTTATTGTTTTTAAACTTGTACTTTTGCCACCAGCAACCTACCTTAAAAAAAAAACCTTGCAACCCTGGCTCTCAGTGGTTATTTCTCCATTTAGTGAATAAACAATATACCACAACCAGCACCAGTACCAGTGAGTAATGAAGTACAAATATTTCTTTTTATCTTTATAGTAATTTTTTTTTTACTTTTTACACAACTGTAAAATAGTTTGGTTTGGTTTCTTTCACGTTATCATCATATTTCCATTAAGCCTGGAAATATGGAGATATTAAAATGTTAAAGGTGGGCACTTTTCTTGTTATGGCTTGAAAATGTAATATAAAACAAATAGAGAGACAATAGAGAGAAAAAGATAAATAAACAAAAATGATTCCTAGAAGTGTCACCTTCTAATATTTCCTTGGACCACCTTAAGCGTTGATTATGGCACACATTCATCATGGCATTATGAGATGTCACAACATTTATTTCTATCCAGGGCTGCATTGATTTTGGCAGAGATCTTGTATTGGTGATTGGAAAATTGAATCACTCTCCAGTACATCCCAAAGACTTGCAATTATGCTAAGGTCAGGGCTCTGTGGTGGTCATGTCATGTGTAAAAATGAGTCCTTGTGCTCCCAGAACCACTCTTACAGTTTAAGTCCTTTTCATCGAGCAAGAACTAATTCACTGATGTGCAGTACATTCAGGTCGCCAGCTGACTTTATTTTATTGCTGAGCGTAGACCTGAGCAATCAGATTATAAGATTGTTTTTAGAGGATTGTGCAGTGGCCACTATGCATGATGGATGCATCGCCTAATGCACTGTCCTTCTTACTCTACGCATCCATCGTTCTGGAATACGGTCTGGACCCATTAGATACATAACCTTTTTCCAAATTCCAATAGTTATGCTCCCCAGGAAACTGAAGACTTTTTCTTTTAGTCTCACTAACAAACGGTTTTCTCATGGCTTTACAGCTGCTTAATTCCAATCCTGTGAGATGTGTGTGAGTAGAAATGCTCTTATATTAATTAGTAAACATGGCTGTGGTTTCAACTGTCGTTTTTTTTTAAATGATCCCCCATCACAGTCATTCTTTTTTTTTTTTTTTTTTTTATGACCAGAAAGTTGACAGTTCAGTTCCAGGTTTCAATAATGCATTGGACAGTTCCAAGTTAACCCAGTTCCAGGAATTTATTTGCTTCCTGAAAGACTGTGTCACAGTAAACATAGCTGAAACATATTACATGTGCTCTACATACTGTATGCATATATAACATATTTCTACTGTGCTTCATTCAGACTTCTCCTATACTTCCATACATGGGTTGTTGTTTTTGAGATGGGGGAAGTATATACATATGCACACTACCGTTCAAAAGTTTTAAAGCACTTTCTAACTCCATAATCGTTCCTGATTTTTATTTCCTTCTACATTGTAAAGGAATGCTGAAGGCGTCCAAAAAATGCATTAATCTCCTTTGAACAGTTAATGGTGAGATGTTTCTGCTACTTCTCCTCTGTAAAGACTTCATAACGCCTCTAATCTCAGGTGCTGTTAATTGGTCATTTTTCAGGCTGATAACTCCAAATGAACTTCTCATCTGCGGCAGAGGTAGGTTTTGGTCTCGCCCTCCTGGGATGGCCTTCATGAGAGCCAGTTTCATTATGGTGCTTGACGGATTTTGCAAATGCACTTGACAATACTGTTCTTGCAAGAACTATTACAGAAAGGCTGACCTCTGTGTCTTAAACTAATAACTAACTGTTGTTTTTCTTGTTGTTACATAATTACCTAATCCCATATGTGTTATTTTATAGTTTTGAAATCCTCAGTATTGTTGTAAAATGTAGAAAATAAATCCCTAAACAAAAAAAAAAAAAATTAGCAAAATTTACTTTTGAACGGTAGTGTGTGTGTGTATATATATATATATATATATATATATATATATATATATATATATATATATAGCACAATATATCATGCACAATAATTGCTCTATTTGTCAGTGGCGCAGTGCTGACTACAGACCAATGTACTTTCTCTGCACATTACCAAATTTATCCCTGTACCTAATTTAATTGCTCTCATGTACATGCTTCTTTCTATCTTTTTAGTATATGACAGTATTTGTTTATTTTTGGAGACTAGGCATTGTACAGTATATTGCCAATATTTTGCATGAAATTAGTAATAATAATAATAATAATCGTTGTTATTATTATTATTATTATTATTATTTATAGATCACTATTTATAAAAACTTTATCTTAATGTTTTTACATTAAAGATCAAAAACTATTAGGAAGTACCTAATTTAAAAATATTGCTTATATCCTTATTTTTTAAACCCTACAAAACAGCACTAGATCTAGGCCTAGCTAATTTTTTAGATTTTATTGTTGTCTTAGATGTGCCCATGACTTTATTCGCGTGGAATCACACACTGAAATGTGTTTTAAAAAAATGTACAACACCATCTGTTAAATTTTAAATTTTTTTTTTACTGTGAAGTGTGCGGATTGAAGGTGTAATATCGCATTTATTAAGTAGATTTTTGCACACTCATAAGCACGTATGAAAGAATGTACAGCGCCATCTGTTGAATTTGTTTTCGACTGCGATGAAACAAAGCCTGTGTGTTACCTTAAGATCGGCCAAATACACCTGTGGAAACCATATTAAAATTGGTTTAGTGCACAAACAGACAAAAAGTTCCTTAATGTGTTCTATTAATCATATTATGTCCCCCAATATTTTTTTTTATATATTCCATTGTATATAGATAGGCATATTACATTTATTTTAAAGTTTTGCCCTTGGTATGAAAAGACTATAAAAGCTTTATTGTAAAAGTATATTGTTTCATATTTAACAAAAATGGTATAAAACAGGTTAAATCAGGTACAAGAAATTATTTGTTAATTGTTCTAACAAACAAATGTTTAAATTAGTCTCCTTGTTCGGAGATGTTCTGCATTGTGTGACTGAGTAACTAATTAAATATGCTTTTCTGAAATAAGATAATGGAAACAATACTTACAGTACAGACTGTGCTTGTTATCATCTTTTAAATATGATGTTTGATTCTTTAAGCTGAGCCATATGGATTGTAGATTTTAATACTTTTGCACTGATCCTCCCATCTTTGGCACAGGGACATTAGACTTGGATATGAACTCTTACAGTTTACGCTTAGTCTATTGAATTCTGAGTCATAATTTACGTTCAGTTGTGTTGTATTTGTCCTTGCTGCGTCGTACTGTTGCCTAGTTTATTGTTTTTATTAATATGTTAATATACTGTATGTTTTGGTCTCTTTACTATGTATTAATCAGATTTTGGATTTATTATTTAAAGTGTTTTTGAAAAAACATTTCTTTAATTAACCTCATGTTACCATTTGTTACACTGACTATAAACAAATTTTGTACATGTTCTCAAAAGAAGCATTATATATCATAACAATATTAAAATATTTTAATAGTATCAAAATATCATTGTTTTCACCAGACATCATCAAAAAAACTCTCATGGACTTTAAAAAAATTTGATTCATTGCATGTTTTATATTGGTGGAATGGTGGCTTTAGCATTGTTTCCTTGCACCTTCAGGTTCTGGGTTCGATTCCCACCTATGTGCATGGAGTTTGCATGTTCTCCAGGATACAGTAGAGACAATGAGACATTTTATATTATCGACCCCTAGTGGCAATCCACAGGGTTTCTTTAAGCCTTTTTCAGACATGTGTCATTGTTCTCTTAAGGCAACAGCTTTTGTGTCAATCAAATGTAAGTCACTTTTACCTTAATGCTCATAGTGGCTACATTCAGATATTTCCATGACAGTACAAAATTACACAGTACATTATCTGATGAACAGTAAAATGTATGTTGCCAAAGTTTTCTGGAGGGTAATGATGATGTCTCCTGCCATGTACAATACTGTCCCAATAATGTCTCGTCCTCAGCATAAAGAGAGAGAGAGAGAGAGAGATAGAGAGAGAGATCATGAGCTCTCTGATCATGGTGTTTGTTTTTCCTTAAGAGTCCAATTGCAGTCAAAACAGCAGCTTCTAAATAATGTCTAGGATTGGGATGTTGTTTTTAAGGATGTCATTTTTTAGGCTGTTGTGACTGGTGGGCTTCTATACTTAACGCTTATCCTACTTCTGTACAGCATAATCTAGTGTGAGAATGACTATAAGTTAACTGCATACGGTTCAGACTTGTGCCATGTTGGAAGCGATACGCAAATGTTACTGGGTCCGATTTAATAAGATCGCCTTAGAGAAATGTGGCCGTCCAGACATGAAGCTGCCGCATTCAGATGCTATCAGATTAATGGAAAGTATTGCATGTCTAAAAGGGGCTTAAGTGTATTTAAATTCCAAAACATACTTATCAGCATGCCCTTAAGCACTATTCAAGTTTATAACCCGGAGCGGTGTCATGTTTGCCCAAAACACACTATATATATAATGTATGTGAGAAAGGAATTACGCCTATATTTTCTCAGGCTATATCGTTTTGACCTTGTTCTTTGCGGAATGAATGAAAAGGCGTCCGCGGTGTTCATTAGCCATTCTCTCCATGCGCCTAGTGCACTTTCTTTCTAATCATAAACCTTTGGAATGAAGCTGTGTCAGTTTTTCAAAGGTGTCAACGGCGCAATTCCCCTCCGGCAGACATTTAAGTATTCCTGCTCTGTGGTCCATCTCCAGTTTATCCTATTACAAAATATGCTCCAGTCTCCATCGGGCTAAAATTATTCATGAATATCAGTACCAGAGTTGTGGATATGTTTTGAAGTGTCCCTTTAAAAGTGAAATATTTGACTGTTTGGGGCAGACGCAGAGGCTGCTCCCTCGTCATGCCTTCCTTTAGAGGTATTGCTCTGAGTCGTTTTTGCCTCTATGACTTACTCTCATCTTTTCCCCAGAGCTTCCTTCTGTTATATTCCCTTTCCTCTCTTAGCTAAGACTTGCAGCATCGTACAGCACGGTGGCCTTCACCATATCTGAGATATTTAGTCTGTTACTCCACAGAGTCCAAGAGTTTGTTCCAGCTAAAGTGAAATTTCATTGGAATTTAAATTGCTGTCTCCAACAATTAATATCAAATGAAATTACACCTCATATGTTTAGGGTCTGTTTTTTTTTCCCCCTCCCTCATGTTATAGTCTAATATTAAATTGTAGCGTTGCCAGCCCTCAAGAATTAACCTTGATAGATTGATCCCAAGGGAAATTACAGTATATATCGTTAGAGACTTGCACAAATCAGTGCAACTGACAAACAATAAATAAATAAATTAAATAAAATAGGAAGTAATTACAAATATTCATATTACAAGCTGTGCAAAGTTATAGCATAGTGATGAGGTAATTATTAGGAGAACAGCAAAACATAGCAGTGTTTTATAGCAATGTTTCAGGATAGATTTAAAGCAATGTAAAAAAAAAAGAAGGGAAAAAATGTTCCATCATGCTTTTTATTTTGTTGAGTTTATTCCTTTGATCCTTATTTTTGTTTATCCATCTTTTCCAGATCAAACAGTTTTCAACTGACTCTTCTACATGACATTATGGATACATTTACATTCCAAGTCACATCCATCAATTCCGTTTTTATTTTTTTGTCAGATCGGATTTGCATGTCTTGATGGTTGCATTAATAATTACAAATGACTTTTATCTGACTCTCACGTGCATGTGTTTGTTCTCTGAATTGTCACGGATGTTTCTGATTTACAAAGGCGCAGAGTAGAGATAAGCGAATCCGAATTCATCCGGGTTAAAAAACCCGATTCTTTATACAGTATGACTCATGAATCACGAATTTTTTTCTTCATTTACTCGGATCAGTTGAGTCATAAGTTATCTTGTTGCTAAAAACAACATACATGAATGCAAACTGTTAATTACACATTCAGTTGTTCTAAGTAATTCTTAGCTAGTAACTGTAAGAACAAGTGGCTGACAGGAATCTGAGTCTCTCAGAAATGTGAGAGACTCAGATTAGCGGGTACTGATTCGTCTGATTCATCTGAACGTGGTACTCGGCGGATCCGCCGGACTCGCAGCGTGGAGTAAAACAACCGGATCCAACAACCGGATCCGGGAGACTTAGTGTGTGTTCACCAGTTCAAGTATTTGGTGTATTCTGAGGATTCGTTGAGCGCCCCTAGTGGAGTAACCATGGAAAAAAACAGACGTAGCACAATGCTATAACAAACCGCAGCTGTTTCACTATTACAATATTGCGTGATTGGACGTAGTGCGCTATAATCTGATTTTAGTAACATTTTTGTTACATGTTGGTATGATGTAGATGTGTATTATGACAAACTGGGATGAAAAACAGCTCTGGCATTTGTATTACATTTTAACACAACACAACTTCACCAGAATGATAATGCTAACGGTGCTAACAATGTGACGCTTTAGCTTAGTGTATACAATGAATGCATTATATGCATGAAAACTCAAGTTCAAATCCCAGCTTTACCACCTGGACATTTTTTTAACTATCTAAAACTTTGTAAAAACTAACTATACCATATAGTCTATCCGTTTTTAACCCATAAAAATGAAAATATCAGATACCGCTGATATATTTATAATTATTTTATTTATTCGTTATATTTGATGTTGTCTAAACTTATTTTTATGTGCATATGTCAATCAAATAAATATTTGCCATTCATTTTTTATTCTCTGTAAGAATAGAGAATTAAAAAAATTACATTATGGTCAGAAACATAAAAGACTTAAAGTGCTATCATGTCCTAGCTGATTTATGTAAACCGGGGGATTCAGTAGATCTGTGAGACTTGTAGCGTAAAAGAACAAAGTCTCAGACCAGAAGATATGAGAGATGAGCTGCTCATTAGCTGCATCGTAAATATTTAAATTACTGAAACTATAGCCAAAATTTGTGTATGTGGACGTGTTGGGGGTCTGTTTATTGACAATGTAATTATTTTAATATTTGATGTGCTGAAAGTGTTCAGTATTACTAATTTATCCAATATTATCTTACAGTATTTAAAAGTAAGCAATTATTATGTACAGTTAAAAAGGAAGAATAACCACTATTTTCACTAGAGAATTCCTTGAGTTTATGTAATTTATGTAAGTATTTCAAATTCTGACCACACCTGAAGACATTTAAATAAATGCCTGAAGTTTGGAGGTATACTTTATGGCCAAAACATATGGACACCTGACCATAGCACCCGTATGCCACACACATTTTTATATTTTGTCTCTGTATGCTGAAGCACTAAGATTTCCCAATAAACAAATTCTGTAGAGTTTTTATATAAAGAAAAAAAAATTATGGAAAAGCCAAAGGAAATTCTGTAGAAATTGTTCAATAATGGGTTAGCAGACAGACAGACAGACAGACAGACAGACAGACAGATAGATAGATAGATAGATACCCTATTGATTGCAAAGGAAATTTCCACTAGTATCACAATAGGCATGTACTGTAGTTACATTATCACTTCAGTTAAATTATCACTTGTGTTGAGCAAAGTCCAAAAAAAAAAAAAGAAATAAAACAGAATATTTTATATATAGGCAATGGGAATAAATATTCAGTGAACGAAATATTGCAAATTGAGATGTGCAGCTAAGTTATAGCAATTAAAAGTGGCAGCAGTGCAAAAAGGAAATGGTGCAAGACTGAGGTAATGAACGTCAAAGCCGATTAAGGTAAATGATGAGTAGATAAATATGACTGTGAGCAGTACTGTAAGTCTGATAGGAAGGAGCACTACATGTAAAACCGAGGATAAGTTGTGGTTGAGGGACCATCAGGACTAAGAATCCCAATCACGTCCCCAAGCACCAAATGCCAAATGCAGTTTGTGATATAACCCTTACCATCTGTCTAGGCTTGGGACTGATCCTAAGAGTGCCCTGGTTTGTGCAACCCAAAGTGGCTGGGGTTGGTTTCCTGCCCAGGATTAAAACCCAAGCCACTGTGATAAAAGTGCTGTCCCCAGAAAATCTGTACCTTTTATTCCAATCCCAGACATTAATTAGGAATGGACAATTTCTGGTCATGAAGTATTTTGTCTCCACAATCTGCATCATGTCCACATCAAAATATTCAGTAAGGACAAACCTCCTTTGAACCATTGTCAACAAAATCACATAAAACGATAAGGTAAAAGTTAACACTAACTTAAAAGGAATAAAATGTGTTTGAAAGAATTTACTTGAACAAAGAAATAGCCGCAGGCTTCCTGCAAACGAATCCAAAGACGTCTGTAAGCAAATCTCGTGAGACGCAAATGAAGAATTAGAAGAGAAGAGAATCTACAATCCATCAAAGACTGAGCAATGGTTTTTAAATTATTGGCAAGAACAAGAAGAGCTCTTGTGTAACGTGGATCATAAGAGCAGTGTATAAATAAGAGAGTTATAAACAACTGATGGGATTTTGGGGATCTGGGAACGAAGTAAGTTCAAAAGCGTTCAAAAGTTCTGTGAAATTTAATCAGAACTCTATAGATCATCAGCGTCATGAAAGAAGTTCTGCTCAGTCCTGGAGTTCTTAAAACTTAAATTCTTGAAGTAGATTCCTACTGAATGTTTCTGAAGGGGATTTTGCCACCAAAGCAACTTCCTTAACATCTGGGACTCAGCAACTGGAACAATAGAAATTCAAGACATTTTTTCAAAACATCTAACGAAATATTAAGTCAAAAATATTAAGTCATTTTGATTGAAATAAGAAAATATTTAATAGCCTTGGATTTAATTATTTTAAATCTTATGCCCTAAGTAGCTTCTCATTTCTTAAACAGCCATGTTGGAAAACACATTACATGGAAAAAGATATTACTGTATTTTAAAAGGGTCAAATTATTGGTCTGCATCAAGCAGGCAATTAACTGAAGTGGGTTAATTTGCTCAGTGTATTATTAAAACCTGGAAGGATAGAGCTTAACCACCAAATTTGGTGAAAAAGTGTGGGCAGACAAAAATGACAATGAATTAATTATTATTAATAACAACTGTAACTGAAGAACACTTCAACACTTGGTAAAGTTGTGTTATAAAAAAAAATCAACAGTGGAAATCAAAGCTATGGTTAATAGTTAAAGTAAGAGCAGTAACAACAGCTGTACACTATTCTAGAGTGACGGGCCTGTCATTGTAAGAAGGGAAGAATGATCTGGGGTTTCTTCAGTTGGTCAGGTCTAGGCTTAGTAAAACTATGTATGTACTGAATGACCAGGAAATCACATCCATGAGTTTTTGTTCTTCCCTAATGGCATGACCAAATTATTCAGTTATTTTCACTTATAAATTTAAACCCCATTGCATGCATTGGATTTGACAGAGGTAGTCCAAAAATTTACAACTCTGGATGAAAATCAATGTAGTAATGTGCAAGTTTGTCAAAGCAATGGCAAAATGAATGCTTTTTTTTTTTGGGCAGGTGGCATGGTGGTTAGCACGGTCACCTTGCATTTCTAGGTACCGGGTTTGATTCCTGCATAGAGTCTGTATATGTTCTCCTTTTCCTGTGCTTGGTGGGTTTCCTCCCTGTACTCCTGTTTCGTCCCACAGTCCAAAGACATGCAGATCACACTAATTGATATTCCCAAATTGCCCATAGTGTGTTAATGAGCATGTAAGCATGTGTACTGTATGTGTGTGTGCCCTGCAATGGATTGGCACCCCATTTAGGATGTCCCCTGCCTTGTGCCCCCTGGGATAAGCTCCAGGAACCCCATGACCCTGAAGTGGTATAGAAGGTTAAAGAATGAAAGTAAATAAGTTTTTTGGGACAGGCAGTGTTTTTTATTGCTTAAGTTCAACATGGAATGAAAGAAAGGTAAGATAAGGCACCTTGGTGTTCCACTTAGATAAGTATGTTAAGTTTAGAGTTAAGGCCAGAGTTCTTACCTTGTGTTCCACCTCAATTCATACAAAACTAAATAAAAAAAAAATCCAACCACATGACATTGCTTTGTGTAAAATCTCCTGTGAGTTTAGGTTGAGTGTAGCTCACATCAATCATTCCAAAGAAATGTTATGTATTCATATTAGACATGCAGCTTCCTGGTGAGTCTAATATGACAGAATAAATTCTGGAAAATGATCTGATTACAGTGCCAGATGGGGTGGGGGGGGGGGGGGGTTGTGGGGGCATTTGTTAGTGGCTTAGTGGCTCTGTAGGACTGACACTGTGAGTTTATACAGAATCCATGTCATTAATACATCACCAGCTCTCCAGATGGAGTCAGCAGAAATAGAACATTTTCCCCTCATGGCTCATCTTTGCCAGCATAACCCAAAACATGAGGAATCACAGAAATGAAAATGACACGCTGAACTGGAATTGAATGGCTCAAAAGAAAAAGCCAGGAACCGATCCGGATGCTCAACCAAATAATGTTTAAAATGTGTTTGTTACTACAGAACCATCCTTCAGGTTGGTCTGGGACTCTCCAGAGAATGATGCTTAAGGTCTACCAAAATAAAATTCAAAAGCAACATGGTCTCATTGAATATCACAGGCATCATTATTATTATTAATATAATTATTAATATTATTATTACATTATTATTATTATTATTATTAATAATAATAAATTTTACATTACATATTGGACATTCATGGACACTTATGAAAACATTCATGCACACAAACTTACATATTTATATTTTCATTTCTGGATCATTGCACAAGTCAGTTTAATAAGACACTTTTCATGCATACTTGCACCCCCCCTCCCCCCCCCGCATTTTTTCTTCATTATTTCTTTATTTACACTTAATTTCTATATTTTCCACTAAATTTCTATATTTTGCTATATTGTACAGAATGTCCTTATTTGTACAGAATATTTTTATCCTACTTAAATGCATTTATTCTTTTTTATTCATATTTATTTATTATCTATAAGCTTTTATTTTTTAAGGTCACTGGCAGTCGTATAGGCATTTCACTGCATATTGTACTGTGTATGTGGCAAATAAAATTTTAATAATAATAATAATAATAATAATAATAATAATAATAATAATAATACTTTTTTTTGTTTAAAATGATTTTGTATTGTAGTGTCACTTTGCCTGGGATGGGAACACATGCTCCACCACTGCCTAGCACACCTCAGCTGTTGTTAATTGAGCACAAAGTTCCCCAAATAGCCTTTTAGCTGATGAATTTCAATTTTTGCATAAAAACATTTGAAAAGGTAATTAGAAGTTCATTGTAAATTGCACGCTTTAATTTCTCTTTCCTCAACAACCCAGCATAGACAATATGAATTCCTTGGACTGAATTACCACTGTAGTGGGAAGTGTTTCATTATAGCCTGCCATTACAGCATGATGGTTTTGCTACTGTATGTAGGCTGAAGTGAAGCAGGATGGTTTATGCTTGATGTATGAGTTTTATGCATGTACGGAAGCAGGGAAAATGTAAGCAGCAGTACTATTCATCTTCTTGCTTCATATCTTATGTATAGAATGGAGTTCACACACTAGGGTTGTACAAATGGGAATAAATAACAATGGTCACCATTGGGCTTCACGGTCCCTAGTTGGACTATGGAGGTTCCCAGATGGATGAATGGATGGATCTTATGTACATCTAAAAAAAAAACAAAAAAACATCCAATATGATCAGACCATAGCCATGTTAAACAAATTGATGAGAAGACAAATTGATATGTGAAACAAGGAAACCTACTGTACATGGGGTCCTGATGAGTAGATTGGGAAATGTTGGCTTAAAAATATCTGGTAACCTGGACAATGCAAATGGAATAATTCAGTATCTGGTTTTATATCATTGTTTTTTTTTCAGGTAAAAGTGCAAAGTATACTATCTCCATACTTTCACAAATATTGTAATTGGTGTAAGCTGACCAGTTTGTTTAATAAGCCGTAAGCAATTCATAAATCTTAATGACCGGGTAATGATGGCTACTTTACTATGTCATATTATTAATGCTATTATGCTATATAAATAAAAAATTGAATATTAAAAACTACTAATTTACTAATTATATCATGTTTGGACACATAATCAACCTGAGACATTGTTAAAACAAGCGAAAGTTCTTCGACCGCCTACTTTTCTCTCTCTGAACATTAACAGTATTATTATATTTTTTATGGTAATCTTATCTTGACATTTAAGCAGTTGATTGACAGGTAGAAAAAAAAAAGGCCGAGAGAATTTAAAACCTTGAATCTGCGAGTCTCTGGGTTGAGACTGAGCACATACTGTATATATAGCGCTTCGGGTTTACAGAGAACCTTTTGACATGTGTGAAAAGAAAAGTAGATAAACATGGTGACAGCAGTGGAACGAAGGAGTGTTCACTTAATTAGCATCTTCACTTAATTAGGCCAAGTAAACTAGTGTAACTGGAACAAAAGGTATATCCACTTTCACTTCGTGCTGCTTCGTTGTGCAAATATGCATAATGTGTGTTAGAGCATGGTTTGAGAGTATGACAATTTTGCATGGGGCGGGGGGGGGGGGGAGTGTATTGATACTGTCAACATGCGTTAGCGGATTTCACTGACATATAATAGCAAAGATTTTTTTATTACTTTTTGAGTGACAATCATGTCTTAACATACAGTATGATGAGTACTTCAAAGATGTAATTATGTATTCGTATTTCGGAAACAAATGCATTTTAAGGATGCACAATAAAAATAATTATCACTCATTTTTATTCACAGTTTCATTACAAAGCTTAGATTCATATTTTTTTTATGTAGCTGCTAAATACATTAGTCCTATTCCTTTGTTTATTACCTTAATTTACTTAATATGAATAATAAAAAAATGATCATGTGTGATAAACTATCTGTCTGCAAGTAATCAAATTTAAATTGAATTAAAATTTACGTTTTGAATTAAAATATGTAAATTTTGTACGTTTATCAAAAAGAAATACATTATGGAAAAAAAATAAGAAAAACTTCAGTTATAGAAAATAAACTATATATGAAAAACTAACTTAGCTGTACAAAATATAGAAGATTTGACTGTACAAATAAAAAAAAAATATGGAAACTGTCCGGGAGTGAGACTAAATATGCATGAATGTTTAAATACATGGTCCATAAATGTGCACTGTGCAGAAATAATAAAAAAAAAGAAATGTAAAGAGGATATAAAAATAAATTCACACAAATAATACTTTAACTCACTCATCATCTGTTCCGCTTTATCCTGTATACATGATCACGGGGGACCTGGAGCCTATCCCGGGATACTTAGGGCACAAGCTGGGGTAAACCCTGGACAGGGTGCCAATCCATCACAGGACACACACTTACACTCACACGCTCATTCACACACTACAGGCAATTTGTAAGTGGCAATTAGCCTAATCTGCATGTCTTTGGACTGTGCGAGGAACCTGGAGTACCTGGAAGAAACCCACCAAGCAAGGTGACAATGCTAACCACTAAGCCTTCATTCTGCCAAATTTGGATTAGAAAAAATTTCTATCCTGGTCAAGACAGTGATGGAACCAGAGTTTATCCCAGAAACACTGGGCACAAAGTGGGAGTACACAATGGAAAGTATGCCAGTCCATCTCTAGCCAGAGCGACTTACATTTTTATCTCATTATACATCTGAGCAGTTGAGGGTTAAGGGCCTTGCTCAAGGGCCCAACAGTGGCGACTTGGTGGTTGGGGGGTTTGAACCTGGGATCTTCCGAACCGTTGTCCAATGCCTTAACCACTTTAAGGAGGCATTTAATTAAAACTAAAAGTTTTGTAGAATCACAGAACCCAATGATAAGCATAAAAGCAGCCTTTATTTCTTGATATAATCCACTGCTACACTTATGCACTTTTAGCAGTGTTTCACTAGTGCTTGGATACCATTAAGGCAGAAAGTTTTCTGAGTACACCAGAGCCATGATTGTACTGCATGCTTCACAACTAAAACGCTGGCCTCCCAAGAACTCCTTTATTGGCCCAAACATGGGGAAATCGCTTGGAATGAGGTCAGGACTGTATGGGGTATGTGGCAATATCTTCCATCCAGGGTTCTGCAATGGTATTATTGAACATCCATTCATAACAGCTCATGTTTGAAATAAAAAACAACAATACTGATGGTTGCCTCCTTGTATATTCAAATCTCTCAATAATGATGCAAGAATACGTAAATATCTCACTCTCAAAACATTCAATAAGTTCCAGGTCTTTGAAATTTTGCGGATGTTACTTATGTTCATCATCAGTTCCTTTTAAAGGGTTTCATGCAGATTTAAGGAAAATTCTCTCTGTATGGTGTCTTTAGTCAAATGCAGCAGCAGATTATAAAAAGAAACTGAAGACTGCAGCTGCTGCCAAAGACGATATAAAAAAAGGAAGCAGAAAATTCCTAGAAAAGCCTCAGCATGAGGATCTGTAAATTCTCGTGACAATCCAACTGATCTTTTCATGAATCTTACATTTGGTATCTGGTGTGGCACAAAACAGATGGAGAGCTTTTAAGTTTTCTCACCTCTCATGAGGTTTCGCTCACCCGTCCAAATAGCTGAATTCAGCAAAGTCAATAGCTTCAGACAAACTTTCAGCAAAGTCAATAGCTACAGACCTCCGAACTTCATGCTGCCTTGAGATTAGCTCAAGAACAGCACATATGGAGCTTCATGGAAGGGGTTATGGCTGAGCAGCCACATCCAAGCCTTACATCACCAAGTAAAATGCAAAGCATTAGATCCAGTGGTGTAAAGCACACCATGACTGGACTCTAGAGCGATAGAGACGTGGATTTGGCGTTTGGCAGGAGGACAGTGCTTGTCCAAATGCATTGTGCCAAGTGTAAAGTTTGGTGGGGGGAGAGGTTATTATGGTTATGATTTTTTTCAGGAGTTGGCCTCGGCCCTTACTTCCAGTGAGAGGAACCCTTAAAGCTTCAGCCCACCAAGACATTTTGGACAATTTCATGCTCCCTTTGGGGGAGCAGTTTGTGGACGGCCCTTTTCCGTTCCCACATGGCTGCGCACAAGTGCACACAGCAAGGTCCTTAAATACATAGATGAGCAAGTTTGGTGTGGAAGAACTTGACTGGCCTGCACAAAGACCTGACCTCAACGTGATCGAACACCTTTGGGATAAATTAGAGTGGAGACTGTGAACCAGGCCTTCTCATTTAACATCGGTGTCTGACCTGAAAGAATGGTCAAAATTTCCCATAAACATACTCCCAAACCTTGTGGAAAGCCTTCCTAGAAGAATTGAAGCTGTTATAACTGCAAATGGTGGGCCAACATCATATTAAACCCCATGGATTGAGGATTAGATGTTACTCACGTTCATATGAATGTAAAGACAGCATACAGTATATATACAGTATCAGGATGGAACACTAACAACCATGGATTCACCTCCCCAAAGCCTGCATCTCAAAATTATTAAAGCAGTCTGGGATCATCTTGTCAGAGAACAGAACAAAAGGCAGCTAATATACAAAGAAGAGCTTTAGAATGACCTTCAAAGAGCCTGGAGAACCTTTCCTTAAGACTTCTTAAAGAAATTGCAAGAAATATTGCCTAAAATAGTTCAGGCTGTGTTGAAGAAGACTAATGGTCATTATAACAAATATATTAAAGATTGAACTGTAAAGTTTGTTACAATTATACAAACTCTCTCAGTATGATGTACTTGCAGTACATGCATGTGTGCACATTTAAATGTAGGCATTTGGCAGACGCTCTTATACAGAGCGACTTACTTTTTTTTTTTTTTTATCTCATTACACATCTGAGCAGTTGAGGGTTAAGGGCCTTGCTCAAGGGCCCAACAGTGGCAACTTGGTGGTTGTGGGGTTTGAACCTGGGATCTTCCGAACCGTAGTCCAATGCCTACCCCTGGCCACATGTTGCAATAAATCACTGTACCTGTTTTCTTAGCAAAATATAATGAAATGAGGAATGGCTTAAGAGTGTTGCCCAGTACTCTATATCCATTTGCTTAATAATAATAATAATAATAATAATAATAATAATAATAATAAATAAATAAATTAATAAAATACTGGTAACAATAATATTATTTAAATGAATAAATTAAATTACTAAACAACAACAAAAGACAACCAAGATCAATCCTACTGTAGAAAGCCAAAGGAATGCAACTTGAAGAGCATTCAGAGCAGTCAGATCATTTCATCTGCATGGTATTGGCACAGCTTTTATGCCAGATGCTCTTCCTGCCACAACCCGCTCGTTTCTCCTGGCCTAGGGTTAAAGGCCTTGCCCAATGGCCTAGCAGCGGCTGGGTTTGTGCCTTTGACTGGCAATCCTCAACTGAGTCTCAACTGTCTGAGCCACCACTGCCCAAATATTTATGCTGTATTTATCATCATAAATAAGTTAAACCTATGAGAATGAGTGAGTAAAATAATCCACTCACACACAATGTTCTTTGTCTAAGACGACAATAGGTGTTGGAGAGTTCCTAACATGTTAATTATTGAGTTGAGATGTTTCAATCAATCAGGCCTCTTATCCCTAATGAATGACTATCCTAATTCTACAGGATACCAAGACATTTTGGACAATGCTATGCTTCCAACTTCGGAGCAACGGTTTGGTGAAAGCCCTTTTTCTATTCCAACATGACTGTGATCCAGTGCACATGGAAATGGAGACGGAGACAGAGACAAAATCAGAGCAATCTTGTCCAACATCAGTGCCTGACCTTATGAATGCTCTACTAGTGAATGAGCACAGATTCCCACAGAAACATTCCAACGTCTTGTAGACGGCCTTCTGAGAAGACAGGAAGCTGTTATAGCTGCATAAGGAGATCAAAGTCATATATGTATTTGGATACAATGTTATTGCAGGTTGGACCAAATACTTTTGTCCATATAGTGTATATGCCTGCTACCACAAGATTGCCTAATTAGATAAATGACTTTGCAGTGCATGGTAAATGTGCTGCCATGGTTGCCAAACATCCATAAATTCATCCGTTATCTAAGCCACTTTTTCTGTGTGGGGGTACATCCGGGTTAGAGCCTGCCCCAGGGATACCATGGATGGGGTGCCAATCAATTGCGGGGCACAAGCACACACTCACACACCCACAGGTAATTTGGAGACACCAAGCAGCATGATGTCCCATAAAAACAGGTAACAATAAAGCCATGACAGCACTAAGAGGAATATAGAGCAATCGGCTATATGCGTTTATGGCTGTACAAGGAAAATACAGTTGGAATTGCAGAAGCTTTCTGGATGAGTAGAGTAATAAAAAGATGAGCATGTGCAACGCAAATGCAACTATTTCTATTCATTTTTAAGATTGCAAAAATATACTAATTTAGACGAGGAAAAATCAAATGTCGATAGGACCTCCTTTAAATATTTGTGCATGCACATCGGTGTATAATGGCTGTCAAACACCGCAAAAGCATATTAGGGAAATACAATGTACTGTATAGTACAGTACAGGTTGGCTTTAAAAAAAAAAAAAAATGGTTTCTGAATTAAAACAGTACACCATAATAAAAAAAAAAAAACTGTTGCTATGGAGACCCAGGAGTTAAAAATGTCAGAAATTTCCATTATACTAATTTAAACTTATCCAATTAAAGATAATCTTATAAAAATGCACAGAAATTTATTAATGTTTAACTAAATAACTTTTTTTTTCTCATTATGTCTCAGAGGACTTTGACATTTGTATTGTTTTCCAATTAGTTTAATGCTGTGGTTATGCAGTGCATGTACATTAGTTTCCTGTCATACCAGTGTCTACATTTCTGTTTCTCCCTTTGTAGTTTAAATGGTTAATCTTGGGAATAAAACAGCAAGCAAAGCCTAAATAGTTGGCGCTTGGAAGTAAATCAAAAGAAATTCAGCCAGCATATAATAAATTATACTTTAATAAGGTCTGCATTTGTGTATACGATTGCTTGCGCTGTGGTGGTTCTCACTTGGGAAAGAAAAAAAAATGTACGTTTATCTTAGCAACTTGCATTTCCACGTACATACTTCTGCATACAGGTCCACGTGACAAAAGCAGGTAAACAGACAAAAAACAAATATATATAAAACAAATCCTACCCTAGGATTATTGGTGAAATATGCACAATGTATATTTGTTTCACCAAATTTATATGGGAAAATATGTACTTTTTCAATTTTATATATTACTTTAGCAGAGTGGGGCAGCTATGTCTTCAAAACAGATAATTGTGACTGGGTGGCTTGTTAATTAACTGATACACTGATTTACACTCTAACAGCCTAAACGAGCAATAACTGAGTATAAAAGTTAAATCATACGAAGCTTCCCAAAGTGCAGTCATCATTTGATCATTTTTTTGTGAAATGTTTTTTTTTTTTTTTTTTTTTGCCAGTAGTAACAGTTAAGCCAGTTTTGGCCAAAATGAGTCTAGATTAATGCACTCTATGCGTAATGAGTCGCTGGCAGGTTTCGAGTGAGAAGGAACGTGCAGCCATGACTCACTGCCCCATTCATTCATTTTAAACATTTAGTCATTGTTTGTTTGTTAATTGGGATTTTAATATTCAGAGAATAATATTACTCAGATTTGTTCCTTCTCCTTGTACACAATGTCTGTGGAGCACGTCTACGGTCATTCATCAGAGCAAGGAACAGGGAGTAGCGGTGCTCTGTAATATGCAGTCGCTGCCCGAGGCCGAATGCTGCAAGATTGACATTGATCTTGAATCGAACTGCATCGAGAAATAAACCGAGAATTGATTTAGGTATATTCATTAACCCGACACTATACACACCATTAAATTCCAATATCATAAATAGTTATTGACATTATTAATGTACATGTGTGGTCATGTTTTGTAGCAGACGACTACACTACTGTATATGGCTGAAAGTACCTGTACTGAACCTGAAAATCTCATCCATGTGTGCTTTTTCTCTCTTAACATTGGAAGCACAGAATTGCATTGAATAGGTTTGTATGCTGATGTATGGATAGATTTCCTTAACTTTTAATTTTTTTTTAATAAATCCAAACCAGTTCCAGCATGACAATGCTCCCGAGAACAAAGCAAGACATGGATGCCAATGGTGGAGTGGAAAAATTCTCCTCCACTTAACCTCACTGGACATCTCTCATGAAACCTCACAAATGCTCTTGTGGCTGAATTAATGCAATTCCCCACAGCTGCACTGCAAAATTAATTAGAAAATCATCTACAAAATTTATTCTATATTTCCTTTTATTATATTTTATTATTTTATTATATATTTTTTACATTTCTATTTTTATTCTACTATTTTGTTTTCATTATTTTTATTGCTTGTATCCTATGTAAATGTTAAAGTCCTATACTTCTCAAGTTTATTTCCATATTTCTATGGAATAGAAATCTCTTATATTCTCTTATATTTCTAATTTGTAAATTCTCTTATTTCTTTTATTTCAAACTGAAAATTTCTTTTTAAAATCTTCAGGTCATCAGAAGTCGTATAAGCATTTCACTTCATATCATACTGTGTATTTGACGAATAAAATTTTAATTTAAAAAATGTATAGTGTTTACATTTCAATGAAGCAGAATTAAACATACGGGGGTCTGCGTATAAGTAGTTCTTTCTTTCTGGTTATATTTAACTAATACTGTTACTATGGTACTTTGATGTCTGTAAAGGTATTTTACATGAAACATATTTCCCTGGTAGGTAAAAAAAAAAAAAGTCTTCTAATAGCTATAAATTGTGGAACTATTATATTCCCTATTATTTTCAGGTAGTGAAATCATAGATATAAATAGCATAAGTTATGATGATTTCTTCAGAAGCCTACAACCAGGTGCTTTATTGGTGTATTCACAGAATTCATTTTTGATTAAAGCATTCATAGTGCATCTATATTCACATCATCTGTGATGAAGTGAAAAGAATACCGGACAATACAAAGATAAGAAAAGAGTACAAGCTCAGCGAACGGGCCGACCCAAAGCAAGCGATGCATGTAGGTGGAATGGCATCAGAAACAGATAGAATCGTGTCTTCACCAAGCAGTGGTGTGGGAGATCGATGGAAGCCTCCCAAACACAGTATGTGGGAAGTGTGCGTCCCTTTATGCTCGTCTCAGAACTATCAGAATTTATAGGCTACAATTCTCATACCTGTGAGCACACTTTCAACTTCCTGTGTCACCAGGATCACCAACTGGGGCCTAGGAATTATTTTTCCCAGGACAAGGGAAAAACAGTACTGTATATGGTCAGCAATTCTTCTTTAGGGGGAGATTGAATATGAATGGGGTGTATAAACAAAAGGCATCGTCCCAAATCTGTCAGATCTTGGATGGATTCTGTATTTATTTTAAAAACAAAACCTAGAGGGTGAGAAGAAAATGTGAGGGAACAGGAAGAGAGAACATATTTGATTCCTTGAGACTCACTTCTGACTATAGTGCTGGTCACTTGATGTGATGTTTTACCTCTTTTACCTGATTTCTTGCAGTAATCAAATATTGTTATTATAATTCCCAATAACCTCCAGTTCTACTCTTAAACTCTGGCCCTCTGGCGGACTCACACATTCTGCATTCTGACTGGTCGACACAAAAGATACATAAAGCTTGGCTTACTTGGTTGTGCTCAGCCTGTTCTTGCAGAGAGTAAATTAAATTCTGACTGAAGAGTCAGGAGCATATTGGCATGGAACATATCAAGTTGCAGGATTTCAATTTCAGCCTCGGAAGCTCTAGGTCTGCGCTGTCGATTCTGAAAAGATGGAAGAAGACATAACATGACTTTGAGCATAAGCTTTAAAGACGAAGGGAATATGCTAGGGGTAATATTGATGTGCATAAAGCCACTCTGGCAGAGGAGCGATTGATAGAATACTCTGTGAAGAAGAGGAAAGGGAAAGAATCACTTTTTGGGGATGAGGGACAATGCAAAGCAGCCACACTGTCTACTCAGTCAATAGAGCTGACATCAGTAAGCAATGGCTGGCTGGAAATAACCTACGACTTCATCTCGGTGCTTATTACTTTAAGGGAAAGTTATGTTACTAAGGACTCCAACATCTGCCAACCTACATGCATCGCACCTCCAATCATCCACCACGGCCAAACTGGAACAATGCATGTTTTCGGACTGTCAAGGAAACCTGGCAGAAACCCACTAAGCACAGGAAGAACACGCAAACTCCATGTCTACAGTGCAAGGGGACTGACCAAAGACAGTATATCCAGAAACAACCTGGAAGTTTGCATGTTCTCCCAGTGCTTGGTTGGTTTTCTCCAGGTATTGCCTAAGACAAGTTATAATTAGGCTTATTGGTGTTCCCAAATAAGCATGCGTGTGAACTGCAATATATTGGCACCCAACAAAGCTATTCCCTGCATCATGCTCTGAGTCTCCATGATAGGCTCCAGGCCCTCTGCCACCCTGTTCACAGAATAAAGTGGTATAGACAATGATGGCAAGGACTAAATGACTGCTTGTACTACACCATACCATTAGTATGTACTACAGTAACAAATCTAATATGGTACTGTACTGTATGTACAAACATGCTATATTAGACACCTGTTAATCTTTGGTAGCCACTGTGGTACCCAATATGTACTCTGGTATCCACCATGGTACGCAGTGAAGTGCCTTTGTATCCATCCTAGTCCCCTATAAAGTCATTTTTATATTTATTTTTTTAGTAGAACATTTTCTTTTTCAGGCTTTTTCTATGAATTGCTTTTTGACCCAAAGGTTTTAAATGTGTCTCCTGCAAAAAGGCAAAGAATGTTCTGTTTTTTATTTTTCTCATCACTCCCCAGGGGCCTCCCATGTGGCCTACAACGGGAAAGGCACTATAACCGGTGAATTAAATCTATTTAATACTGTAGATAGATTATAGATCACGCCCTTACATGTACAGTACATAAGTAATGAACACCTCACAACAACGACCCCCACTCACAACAAGCTATATTGTCAGTAGATTCAAACATCATTGTAAGTAGCATTCAGAAAGCATTGAGGGAACCTGTTACTTCATGCAAGAGCCTCAGGAATCCAGGAACCGTAAATGTAGTCCAAATGTGGCCACAGTACCCAGTCAGTGAATACATTGAAACCGTTTAAATGTTCTTATGTTATACTTTGTACCTTAGAACATCTGTGTCTCATGGATACCTCAATAAACAAAAAGATTTAACAAGCATAAAATTCCACAATGTTTCTTATAATGCATTGCTTCTATATGCTTTTTGAACCAAAACTGTGATGATTCATTTATGCCACAAATTTAGAATGCTCCTTCCAAAACTACGGAAAAACAAGAATGAAATCATTATTTTTCTTTGAAGTGCAAGCATCGTGTTTGTGCAACAATACTGTAACATTCTGATGAAGTTGTTCAGATAAAGGACAGCATGATTGGGAAGGCTCTGTTTTAACAAAGCTGATGGGTAATCGTTTCACCTGGCGAAGTTTTTTTTTTTTTGTTGGTTTCTTCCCTACTTTTAAACAAAATTACTGTATAAATATGCACAGCGCATACTTTCCTACTAGTAGCGTATACAGTACATACAGTATAAGAGTCAAGTGAGATAAGAAAGTGATGAAATTCAGCAGTGAATCCAATATAGAAGATTTACTGTACCAAGTTTCCAGGAAGTACACCAAACAGGAATGTACAAATCGATATGAGTGAGCTAGGTGATCTGCTATTGGGATCTACGTCTGTTTGTGGAGCAAAAAAATAAATATAAACTTGGGCTATAGTGCATCTGAAATATTATTCATCCTTATTCCATATTGCTCCCCCTGAGTAGGGTCACAAGGAGGGTGTGTGTGATTGTGTATGTGTGTGTGTGTGTGATATTGCTTAATTACAGTATACTATGATGTTTAATTCTACATCAGTGACACATTTTTATGTTTGTTGGCCTTAATTACTTCCAACACATTCAGCTCAGGGTCTAATTCTTTAAGTATGAAATGTACCAGAAACTACAGTCTTTATTATCGAAGCAAAGCTCCTTGCAAACAAAATCTCATTAAACCTGTCCTCCATACTGGTGTCCCGAGGCAACCAATTATGTGTGGCGCCATTTTGTAATTTACTGTATTATTATTATTCCTTTAATATGAATTCATTACATGTGTTTGAACTACCCCCAGTTAGGACATTTTGGGGATGAGACTTAAGTGTAGTATACAGTAAGTATTAGGAGCATTTGTAAGGTCAGACACTGATTTTGGCCAAGAAGGTCTGGCTCGGAGTCTAATTCATAGTGTTCTATCAGGTTGAGGTCAGGACTCTGTCCAGGCCAGTCAAGTTCCTCCACACCAAACTCGCTCATCCTTGTCTTCATGGACCTTGCTTTGTGCACTGGTGCGCAGTCATGTTGGAACAGGAAGGGACCGTCCCCAAACTATCCCCACAAAGTTAGGAGCAGGAAAATGTCAACAAAATGTTTAGCATAAGGAGTTCGCTTCACTGGAACGTGGCCGTGCCCAACTCCTGACATCATAATCCACCAAACTTTACACTTCGCACAATGCATTTGGACAAGTACTGTTCTCATGGCAACTGCCAAACCCAGACCCGTCCATCGGATTACTGGGCAAAGATAGAGAGAACACATCTCCACTGCTCTAGAGTCCAGTGGCGACATGTTTTACACCACTGCATCCGATGCTTTGCCTCGCACTTGGTGATGTAAGGCTTGGATGCAGCTGCTCGGCCATGGAAACCCATCCCATGAAGCTCTCTACTCACTCTGTTCTTGAACTAATCTGAAAGCCACATGAAGTTCGGAGGTCTGTAGCTATTGAATGTTGGCGACCTCTCTGCATTATGAGTCTCAGCATCCTCTGACCCCGCTCTGTGATTAGAAGTGGGGTTCCACTTTGTGGCTAAGTTGCTGTCATTCCCAGTCACTTCGACTTTGTTATAATACCACTAACAGTCGACTGTGGAATATTTAATAGCAAGGACATTTCACGACAGGACTTATTGGCATCCTATCACAGTATCATACTGGAATTCACTGAGCTCCTGAGAGAAACCCATTCTTTCATAAATGTTTGTAGAAGCATTCTGCATGCCTATGTGCCTAATTTATACACCTCTAGCCATGAAATATATATACAGGGTGGGCCATTTATATGGATACACCTTAATAAAATGGGCATGGTTGGTGATATTATCTTCCTGTTTGTGGCACATTAGTATATGTGAGGGGGAAAACTTTTTAAGATGGGTGGTGACCATGGTGGCCATTTTGAAGGCGGCCATTTTGGATCCAACTTTTGTTTTTTCAATAGGAAAAGGGTCATGTGACACATCAAACTTATTGGGAATTTCCCAAGAAAAACAATGGTGTGCTATTATAAAGCAGTTATTAGCACTTTACATACTAATGACACATGAGGAGCGGATAAAAATTGTGTGTTGATGTCTGGTGAACGGAGTAACCGGGTCATTGCAGCAGATTTCAATGCAATGAAATCTGCCCTACGAGACCACCCATCTCCCATGCTACAGTTAGCAAACTGCTAATAACTGCTTTATAAGTGGTCAGAAACTTGTAAATAACTCATGAAAGAATAAAGTTACGTTAAAACCAAGCACACCATTGTTTTTCTTGTGAAATTCTCAATAAGTTTGATGTGTCACATGACCCTCTTCCTATTGAAATGTAAAATTTATTGTTGTATTGTATTGTCTTTATTGTTAAAGAAATGGAAATCCACATATTTTTCCATACCCACCACTGTGCAAAAGTCTACAACCCATCATTTATTCCTATTTTGCTACCAAAAACCCAGACTTTCTTCTATTTCAAGTGTAGTCTTGAGGAACAATTCTCCAGGCTTCTTCCTGAAGGACTAAAAAAAAAAAAAAACAATCAATTTTAGAGGAATGTTTTTTGTTTGTTAAGCCACACAGTAACCTATGAATCATTCAATCATAAAAACATCTAACGTAACTAACAGGTGCAAATGATGACCAGTGATTATTATACTCGTGATGCTGAATGCTGAGTGGTTGGAACAGACAAGAGGGGAAATGAGGTCGCTGCTGAGGTTGTTACGTAAACAATCCTTTTTTAAAAATGATATCTTTAGGCCGCCTGTTACAGTAAAACATTTGTTCCCATTTCTTTGATATAATCTACACACTGTATGTACTTTTACTTTATGACAGCATGTGTCATAGAGATTAGAACCGTGGCCTCACACCTCCAGGGTCAAGGGTTTGGTTCCCACCTCTGGTTTGTATGTGTGAGTTTAAGGGCTTTAAAATAATGTTTAAGATATAAACGAGTCTAAAATTAAATCCGATACGAGGCTTATTTTAAAGCAGTGAACCTCTTCTTCACAGGCATCTTTTATTTTTTTATGTTCTTTTTTTAATGTAATTTCAGGTATATGAATAGTCAATAAAACTGCATGCCTGTTGGAACCCCTGGCTATGTATTTCATAATATGTTTTACTGTCAAATCAGCTCCCTGTGACAAAGTCTCTTCTGGTTAAAAAAGGTCATGCTTCAGGTTCACAAATAGCTCAGGAAAATTCATTCCACACAACGTCCTGCCAATCAGATTGTATTGTTGTATCGTGCACGATAATTTCTGTGTCCTAGGTTTGTTTCTTGGCTTACCCTCTGGCCATGATTACACTGATCACATTGATATTTGGGTTGTAATTTTTATAGGGGTTCATTTCATTCTGTTTGCAGTGATCAGCAGTAGTAGCCATTAAAGCCCAGAGTATTTATTTTTTTATAATGCTCAGGATTGTGCAGTATACAGTGGGATATCCCATATCTTTTTTTTTTTTCCAGCAAAATCTAGGCATTATGATAAACTTGAATTTTAACCAACACACACGATATTCCCATATTCTGTAGTGGCAAAATGCACACATTCTCAAAGTAACGATAACTTACGTTCTACCTGGCATATCTGAAAACACAAATGCAAAGTTTGAAGCCTTCCCATTAACACACAATGGGAAGACTTCCATATAAGCACAGTTATTTATTTATTTATATATTTATTTATTTCAATTTTTATTTATTTTTCATCATTGACTAACTGTATGCTGTGTTGCCAGCATAGATCTGTGCCACTTGGATATCAAGAGTAAACCTTCTGCACATGGATCCTCACCTTGTGTTTCCATGTTACACACCTTCATCATTTATTATCCAATCAACAATTAGTCCACTAATCTGTCTATGTTCCAGTGCAACAACATGTCATTCATAAAAATAAATTATCTATCAAATTAGTTGGAGGTTCAGGCTTGAACTACAGCACATGCCACAAGGCACCAGCAAAGACACCTACACTATGATGGCTTTGACCTTAAGAATAGAAGTTTCAATAGATCCAGATCTAACGCTGCTCAATTTTTGTTTCTTTTAGGTCATCTGATCTGAAGTCAGCAGTCTCTTGGATTAAAGGAGCAAGGACTTCTGAAAAAATAAGCCAGAACATGCAGTTCCTTAAGTGTCCACTAGGTCACTACTCACTCATCTTCTATACTGCTTTATCCTGTATTCAGGGTCACAGGGACTTGGAGCCTATGGGCACGAGGCAGGGTACATCCTGGACAGGGTGCCAATCCATCGCAGGGCGCACACACATACAGTACACACACTCATCCACAGATTTGGGAAGACCAATTAGCCTAACCTGCATATCTTTGGACTGTGGGAGGAAACCGGTGTACCCGGAGGAAACCCACCAAGCACCGGGAGAACATGCAAACTCCATGCACACAGAGACGAGAATCAAGCCTGACCGGGAATCAAACCCGAACCCTGGAGGTGCAAGGCGACAATGCTAACCACTACACCACCGTGCCGCCCACTGGGTCACTACTCACTTCAAAATGAGTCAATCCTCATAGACCCCCATGTTAAATGCCCAACTGTACAATAGAAACAAATATGGGCAGCCTGTCACAACAAAAATGGTTTGGGTCTCTACAGCTAGAGTTAAAATTATATTAATCCATAAAATACTTCATAATAAGGGCATGGGTTATCTCAGGAGCATTGGGTACAAAGCAGGGTACACCCTTGTCAGTGGGTCTAACTGCGGCTGGCCAGAACATCCTCAAAAGCACTTTTCAGAAACCCTGTGGGTTATGTCACAGAGGGGTTCAGTTCCAGTTCTTTTTATACAATCGATGGTTGGAAGTGGCCAGGAAAATAGTTGCAACAACATCAGTTTTCCATCCATACAAGAAAGGTGTAACCTTTTTGTATTCCACGTGTACACAAGTTCTTTAAATTCAGCAGTTATCAATACTTTTAAATGCATTTTCTGCCTTTGGATCCAGACTTTTTCGGGAATCTGGTTGATTTCAGTATGTACCCATAACACATTCCCATTTGCCTTAGTCAGCATTACTTTCCATCACACACAAGAATGCAAGAATTTGCATGTTTCCCTTCGAGTAAGCTTTCTGAGCCACACTTTTCTCACGCTAGCCGGTGGGACTAATTATTTCAACACACAAATGCATGTTCTCTCCACACATCGATGCATGTCCTATCCATTCCAGCCAGGCCTCTTAGCATAGCCACGGACCATCTGATGTACAGTACAGTACGATGCTAGTTCTTCTAGAGTAGCGTTCGCCATGTCTCTGTGGTTAATTACTCAAAACAAACATTGAGAACACTTTCACACAACCAGCTCCTCCTTCACCTCCTCTCCGCTTCGCAGTGTGATAATAATGCAGGCGGTGCTGAGCGCTCATAAAATAGGGCATAATAATGAGAATTAATTAAGTTATACCAGGTGCTACAAACCAATGGAGAGCAAAAAGCGGCAATAATGTTGACGAATGCCATAAACAAGGCTTGGCATGTACAACGATATGCATATATAGAGTATAATAAAATATATTATACATGTTCATGATAAGAATCTTAACCAAGATGACAACCACATAACCGTCGATACAGAAAACAGAGCTATAATGACAGCACTAAGAAAACGGCTGGAAATGACCCGCTGGAGATCTTGTTTTGAATAGCTGTCAGAGCGGACAAGGGCTTTTGAGGGTTTGTGAGGATGAGAACAACCCCAGGCTAACAGCGGTGTCACCGTGATATTAGAGCTGAAGGAAATAGCCGCAGAGGGGTTGTCCTGCCAACCTGTCTCGGCGTCGGCTGCTCGGAACGGACGCGGCAGTCGAACGCGGCCTTCTCCGGCATTCCAATACATGTTGCGTTCGCTCTGATACCCTCTACGCGGCAGACATGCCAATTATAGCGTTACATTTGTCTTGGCATTACGGGCATAAATGTGATTCTCACAAGCGAGAGACCACTTCATGACTTGTGCGCTCATTTGAAGCCTCGCTCCGTGCAGTCCTTTTATTATTGAATTATTCATGACGCTGTAGGCAGTGAATAAACTGTGCATGCTGTAGACCTCATGAATAAACGAAAAGGTTAACACCCATAATCCACTCATGCATCATGCCTGACAGCTACATTTCTGCTTGTGTTGTGTTTGACAAAGCAATCTTTTTTCCCCCTTCGCGTACATATTAGGACATTTCCGTGCATTTAGCGTAAGATCTATCTTACTGAAATGTCCAGGTTGGTTTTTTTGTTGTTTTACTGTTTTTGTTTTTCTGCGCTCAATCCATGGGCATGCTCACAAAGGATTACTATTACCAAAGACACAAGATGTCTATTAGCAGACACAAGATGGGTACTGTTGGAATAAAAACAATGATTTGATCTTATTGTTCAAATTTTATTTGTCACATACACAGTCGTACACAGTACGATATGTAGTGAAATGCATATCAATAAATATGTAAATAAATAAATAAATTAATTAATTAAATAATTAATTAAAAATTATGGAATAAAATAAGAAATAGAATATAAAGAAACGTAGCTATTGAAAATAGAACAAAAATATAAAATATAAAAACTTAGCTACACAATACAGTAAATATTGAAATATGGAAAACTATAAAAGAAACCACTTCATTAGGAACACCTGTACCCCAAGTTTTTTTTACCGCTAGCAAACTAATGCATACAATCATGCATGAGTTCACCTTAAAAAGTAGAATAGAGTAGAATAATTGTAGATGCCAGATGGAGTGGTTTATATTTATTGGTTTTATTTTTATTCTTAATTTTTTAGAAATTGCATTTCACTTCTGTTGTACAACCATGTACTGTACTGTATGTGACAAATAAAAGTCTTGAATCTTTAATCATTTTAACGTTTTACCATGTTTTAGGTGTACATGGTCTTATAATACTTTGGTACACAAACTGTACCAGGATACTGTAAAAATATGTTAGACATGTTTATGTACCGTAATGGTGTTATTTATATAGTCACCTCGGCAGCGCCATTTTATGTGTCATGGTACTTACAAAAGCAAACTCACAATACTTTGGTGAATACCATGGGGTACCACAGCATTCGGCAGGTATCTAACATTTCAGTAGTACAGTATGTAGCAACATACAGTATCTAGTATGGTACTACCTATACAAAAAATACCATATAACAGTAGATACCTGCCGAACTTTGTTACCATAGTGGGGTACATGTACTACAGTATATGCTCAAATACTAAATCAATCAGAACCTTTTTTTTTATTTTTTTTTTTTTTTACACAATACACCAAGTGCAAGCAACAAAGCAGAATTTTTTTCATGGAAAATGCAAAAAAAAAGTATTTTTTGATCAAATCTTCTATTTTTCAAACTATTTTATATACCAAAAACTATATTTATCTGACATTAAAGCAGATTTGAGTACATGTGTGCTTCGTTTTTGTTGCTTACATAAACCATTTACACTTCCTAAAGAAATATTATTCAATACAATTAAGTAATTTCTCTATACAGGATTTCATCCATGAGCATGTTAGACCCAATGGATAACAGATTTTAAAGAACTTATATAGATATTCTTTATATATTTAAAAAATATAGGTCAAAAGGGGTAAAAAAAAAAAAAAAGCAAAATAAAGGAATGTGAAGAAAAATATGACAAACAATTTCAAGCTCAGGCTTGCATGGATATTTGTGGCTGTTTTAACAGACATACACTTCTGTTGCCTAGAAACAGTTTGAGCGAGCCCCTACAGTATGTCTATTTGAATATGGTCACTCCAACTTGTTTTGACTCCAAAGGTCAAAAACTTTATTTTCTACAGAACCTGTGCCGGACCGTACTGTATACCTTCATGGTTCTTTAAAACCCTTAAGCATGAATTAACCATAAGAGAAATCACTCATTACTCCCTCACTAGACATCTTGGCATTTTCACCAATAAGTGACATTAATTAGATATAATCCCCCACTCCCAACAATCTTGTTGATGCTTTAATCCTATTACACTGTAATAAGCGATGGTTATATCATACAAGTTCCCCCGGCTACTCGCTCAGCACTCAAGATCTTATCGTTGTTAGAGATGAAGATGAATAAGAAGGACGATTTTAAATGATCACTGCCAGATGAGCTTTTTATGCTGCAGGCCTTAAAAGCAACCCTTATTGATTGCTTGGCTGGCACGAGAGGATTAACACTGTGCTCTGAACCGCTAGCTAAACTTTTTTCTCTCGTTTTGTGAGGTCAAGCGCTGGACAATTTGACTATACAATACACTGTGATGCACGTTTTCCTTTATTTTCTTTATAACCATAATTTATTATAAAACCATTCCACCATTATGTGTAATGACCTGGAAAACAACCTACTGTACAGCACACATTTTTTTACTATACATTTTCCCAAGGTGTCAAAATAGCTTAATGTTTAGCATTGTCGCCTTGCACCTCAAGGGTTCAGGTTCAATTCCCACCTCGGGGTCTGTGTGCATGGAGTTTGCATGGTTGCACCCACATTAGGCTAATTGGCTTTCCCAAATTGCTCGTATAAAGTGACTATTAAATGAGCGTGTCTGTGTGTGTACCCCGCCTTGTACCCTAAGTTTCCTAGGATAGGCTCCGCGACCCTGTACGAAGGATAAATTGAATTGGACAATGAGTGAGTGAGGTACGTTTACCCATTTATTAAAATCATATGAAGGGCGGTCATGGTTTCTTCAAGTGATGGAAGAAGAAGTGCAAGGTTGGAGCAATAGAGGGATAAGGCAGAATTTCATACGGCAAAACTCAAACAAGTTTCACCTTTTCATAAGCTGAATAGGTTGGCGCGTTGTCATGAAGAAGACGCATGCACATATTTTTTAACTATGTGCACCATTTTGGTTTTGATCCTATAGTGGCATTGGGTGGAACTATACCACGGTTAACTAGAAGCCTTGGGAAACGTCCATGGACAAATATTTTCTGTTTTTTGCATACAATAATACTGATTTTATGGCCGTCCCTTATATTGTGTTGCATGTCATGAGCTGACATTGGTTATTCATAAGTATTACTTCGGGTTAACACGACTGCAATTGTGTATTCGCCAGCAAGATACAGTACAGCCATCTCCATTTGAAATGAACCAAATATCCAAAAAAGAGAGGTGTGTCTATGTTCAACAGTCGGATTTTGAATAAGAATATACATTCAAATTGGATTCAGGATTGTATGGCTAATTTAATGTGAAAAATTAAATGCTTTACAGCCATCGAATCTTAAAACAGTTAATTGAGCACATCTAAAATTAAACGAGTATGAAGCCTCTGATTACAATTACAAATCAAATATCACATCTTGAGGCATTGCCATACCTGCCTACAAGCATTCCATGTGTAATGATCTCTATATCTATAACACTTAAATTTTATTTCAAGTGGTGTCAACACTTTAATACCTGAATTTATTCACGTAAAGTTGATAAGTACAGGATGTACTTACTGTATGAATCACACTATCCACATAAATGTTTCTAGTTCTGCTAGTTCTACTCTAAACATATTGGAGTTCATTGTAGTGCTTAGATCTTTTCTTTGCATGTGTTACACAGCCCGAAGATCTCAGATAAAAATGGGCTTAATTGGCCCAAACCATTAAACATCTGATTATAAACCAAAAACATAGAAAAATACACATATGCACATGTACATACAGTACAATATAATAAAACTTTAAATTTCCTAGTGACAATTTTATGTGTTTTTTTTTTAGTTGGCCTACAGTAATTAAAGTATGAACTTTATAACTATTCTGCTAAATAAAATGTCAAATAAAAAGTTTGTACAGTATTCACCATATGCAGCCTATTAACATGTTTTGTATTAAATTTTAAGTTCATTTCACGCAACCATCACATCACACCATTATCTGGTTACTCTTAATGGTGTCACAGTGGATCGGGTGCCTCACCAGGGAACTCTGTGTGAGGTGGAAACGCACTATTTTTACGAAAAAAAAAAACAGACAGACTGTGAATCACCCAAGTGCACAACTGAAACCAGGAACCCTGAAGCTTTAAGCTAAGAACTCTGCTCACTGCACCATGACAAAGCAAGGACAGGAGTAGCAGAAATCCTTACAGATTATAACAACAAAGGAATTCATTGCCCCAAACTGGAGAAAAAAAAAAACAAAAAAACACTGCTTTCTTAGTTTGTATAGTCTTACAATGTGTTGCATTACTCCCTTAAAACCTTAAGGTGCCAGGTTTAAATTAAAGCTATACACTTAATATAAAGCTTTTTAATTAATACAGACTTTAAAAGCTATTTCATTCGTTTTTGTTACATCACTTTAAAATAATAATTCACTGCACTTCAATTAAAGCAACTAAAAGTCGCTATAAAATTTTATTTGCCTTTGAAAAGCCTTTATTTATTGTGCTAGGAAATGGCACGACTTTACACACACACACACACACATATGACAGTGACTCCCTGCTCAAGGTGATCTTTGCATGCAAGATTATAAAGATGATAAAAACTTTTATACATGTTGATTTTGATGGATTACATGTACAACAGCGGAAGATCCCTATCGGGTTTCTGGAACGCGAATCTGATGCTACAGAGGGCAGCGCTGAGGGTCAGGCGCCAAACACGATCGCTCAATGTCACTAAAATCATATTTTCCTTTTGAATGAAGTTCTCGCTACAGTATACTGTATGAATTCATGCATTGCGATCTTACGACATTATTAGATGATTTAATGATTACATGGGCATGATTATGGTGGTTTAGTGGTTAGCACTGTCCCATTGCACCACCAGTGTTTGGGTTTGATTCCCTCTTTAGTAAGTTTTGCATGTTCTCACCATGCTTGGTGGGTTTCCTCCAACAGATTAGGCTAATTGGCGTTCCCAAGTTGCACGTAGTGTGTGTGTGAGTGTGGATGAGTGTGTGAGTTTAGATGTCTTCTGGGATAGGCTCTAGGCCCGCTCTGACCCTGTACACAGGATTAAGCTGTATAGATGATGAGGAGTTAGTTATAAATGATTAGACATAGTACATGTGCGTGTGTGTATACATAAATAATGATTTTCTACTTTCCAAATGTGTCAAATAAAAAATAAAAAAAGTCCAAACCTAATTTTTTTTACTTTTTTTTGATTGTTTTCCCAAATCCAGCGGTGGCAACATCTGTCGGACTTTCCTAAACATGGTATATTAGAATGGGCTCTAAATGTTATTTCTTTTCAGAAAACCCGCATTCTTTTCACTTTTACTTACACCGCTTAACAACCAGCTTTAGTAAAATCCTCTGGAGGCGTTGTGAATGTGACCTACACTTATGATGCTAATTATGCAGCCATATGGCGCTAACCTAAAAAATGACGTGTAATGGAAAGTCTAATGGAAATTTAAAGAGCTTTCACATACGCAGTGTGTAATTATAAGTTGGTTTAAATCAAACATTGGTATGTTTACACCCTTGGGACAGTTCATTAAGGCATGGCAAACATACCCCCGGTTTGCACCAGAACTGCTTTGAGACCGCCTTATAGAGAAAGTTGGTCATGCAATACTTTCAAGTGTATTCAGTTAAAATGAGATAGCGGTCTCACTCACAAACAACAACAAAACAACACATGCCAAAAAATAAAAATAAAAAAATGAAATAATATGTGGGGCGTTCAAGTCAAACTGGGACTTGTAATGACATTTCTCATAAGTGAAGATGTAAAACTGATGGACATTTACAAAAGTCTTCCTATTAACATTCAGTGAGTGGAATGCCTGATCCTTGAAAAAAAAAAAAAAAAAAAAAAAAGGAACAGAAGCATCTGTTTGTGGAAGCTGTAAACTTAGTCACCAACACTAATTGCATGTTACAGGAACTTAGCTGTGAGAAGTGGCCACATCGCCCCAAGGAATTTCCACCATTACAGGAGTTCCTGGGAGGCCAGCGTTCCAGACATGAAGCATGCAGTCGAATCATGGCTCCGGCATACTGAGAAAACTTTCCATCTTGATGTTATCCAAGCGCTAGGGGATTGTATGGAGAAATAAAAGGAGTTTTTACTCTCATAACTGTGTTCTGTTATTCTGCAAAATCAATAGTCTGGTTTTGACTTGAATGCCCCTAGTATACTGTACAAAGCCCGTAACTTTTTTAAGCAGTCTTTCTAAAGATTACTTCTAAATGTTGCTTTAAATGAATTTTGTATATAGCATTAATCTATAAACATTAATGAATATGGCAATCTCCTTGATGTCAAAAAGGCAAGCGTTTTCATTATGCACCTACGCCTACAAGCGCCTGTACCTGAAATGACTGCACAGCCTCCTAATTGCAGATATCGGGTTTCTGTATTGATTTCAGTGGTTCGCTCTTCTCAGATCAATTCGCACTTCTACAATGGTGTCTTCATTAGAAGAAAACTTCTAGTGAAATTGTCTCCCAGCCGAGTCGGGTGTAATATATGGGATAAAAGGAGGAAAGCTTTTTATTTATTTATTTATTTATTTATTCTTGTTACTCGTTCTCCATTTCATCATCAACTCCAATGTATTCTGCCCTCCCACCCACTCCTGTTCATTGTCCTCTGGTCCATATATCCATCTTGTCCTTATTCACGCTTGGCCTCCATTCCCGTCTCCAAGTTAGATGTGCATTTATTTTCTCACTGCTACAGCTAACCAGAGCATAAGATTTATTACTCCTTTAATAGTCCCTGTCATCACAGGAACCCTCAGTCCCTCCCATCTCCAAGTATTCATTAAGGGGGTTGTGAAACCTCTCGCACATGGAAAGCATAAATGAGTCTATAGGGTGTCCCAAAAGTCTCTATAGTCTTTACAGTCTTTGGACTGTGGGAGGAGACTGGATTACTCAGAGGAAACCCCCCAAGCATGAAGATAAGATGCAAAATAACGCAACCTAAATATAAATATATTTGAAAGAAAATTACTGTAAAAAAAAAAAGACAGAGAGACTAAGGAAAAATTTTGTCAATTTAATTTATTACTTTTATTTTATTACATACAGTGGGGCAAAAAAGTCTTTAGTCAGCCACTAATTGTGCAAGTTCTCCCACTTAAAAAAATGGGAGAGGCCTGTAATTTTCATCATACTGTACTGTATGTATACCTCAACTATGAGAGATGAAATGAATTTAGAAAATCACATTGTAGGATTTTCAAATAGTTTATTATGATGGAAAATAAGTATTTGGTCACCTACAAACAAGCAAACTTTTTGGCTCTCACAGACTTAAACTTCTTCTTTAAGAGGCTCCTCTGTTGTCCACTCGTTACCTGTATTAATGGCATCTGCTATCATTTATAAAAGACACCTGTCCACAACCTCAAACAGTCACACTCCAAACTCCACTACTGTATGGCCAAGACCAAGGAGCTGTCAAAGGACACCAGAAACAAAATTGTAGACCTGCACCAGACTGGGAAGACTGAATCTGCAATCAGCTTGGTGTGAAGAAACCAACTGTGGGAGCAATTATTAGAAGATGGAAGACGTACAAGACCACTGATAATCTCCCTGATCTTTGGCTCTACGCAAGATCTCACCCATGAGGTCAAAAAGATCACAAGAACTGTGAGCAAAAATCCAAGAACCACACCGAAGGGACATAGTGAATGACCTGCAGAGAGCTGGGACCAAAGCAACAAAGGCTACCATCAGTAACACACTGCGCCGCCAGGGACTCAAATCCTGCAGGGCCAGACGTGTTCCCCTGCTTAAGCCAGTACATGTCCAGTCCCGTCTGAGGTTTGCTAGAGAGCATTTAGATCATCCATGAATGTCATATGGTCAGATGAAACCAAAATAGAACTTTGTGTTTGGAGAATAAAGAATGCTGAGTTGCATCCAAAGAACACCATACCTACACCACCACCTACTGTGAAGCATGGTGGTGGAAACGTCATGATTTGGGGCTGCTTTTCTGCAAAGGGACCAGGACAACTAATCCGTGTAAAGGAAAGAATGAATGGGGCCATGAATCGTGAGATTTTGAGGGAAAACCTCCTTCCATCAGCAAGGGCATTGAAGATGAAACGTGGCTGGGTCATTCAGCATGACAATGATCCCAAACACACCGCCCGGGCAACGAAGGAGTGGCTTCGAAAGAAGCATTTTAACATCCTAGAGTGACTTAGCCAGTCTCCAGATCTTTGGAGGGAGTTGAAAGTCTGTGTTGCCCAGCGACAAGCCCATCAACACAAATGGGCCAAAAATGGGAGTGTGAAAACCATTTGAAGACTTACAGAACACGTTTGACCTCTGCCATTGCCAACAAAGGGTATATAACAAAGTATTGAGATGAAATTTTGTTATTGACCAAAAATTGATTTTCCACCATAATTTGCAAATAAATTCTTTAAAAATCCTACAATGTGATTTTCTGGTAATATAATTGAGGTACGAGTTCCTATGATGAAAATTACAAGCCTCTCTTATCTTTTTAAGTGGGATAACTTGCACAATTAGTTGCTGACTAAATACCATTTTACCCAACTGTACATTAGAGAGTCACCGACATACGCACCACACACAAACACACCCCCACAAAATACATAGCTTATGAATATTTTAATTGTCAGTAACTTGATACTGATAGACATCAATCTGTTTACCTGCTTTAATGCCTTCTTTGTCCTTCCCTTCACATGAGGCATTTTCTGTTTTTCTTCTGTCTCGCCAGCCGTTCCTGTCCATCAATCAGGCATAATATTTTGAAAGGGAAGCAAACAACGCTAGTGCGTCTCTGACACTGCAGGTAATGGAGAAGTGACGGGAGATGAGGGCTGACTTTATGTGCCAGTTTCACTAGCATGAATGGGAAAGAAAATATAGCACCTTGTCTTCCTGCTCTAATGAGATCACACGTCACCACCAATAATGGATCCTCCTTGTGAATCTTTAGTGAGTAATGCCAAAAATGTCGGCAGATTTTCCTCGAGTGAATTAAAATGTAATGTCGTATTTCAGACATAGTCTAATACGTTTTTGATATATAAGGAGATATGAACTAGGGATATTTTAATCATCGTAGATTCTTATTATTCCTTTTTTTCATGCGGCCTTTCTCATGGGAATATGCAAGCCATTTGTAAGCCAATTAGACGACTGTTAATGTGAAATAAAATATGTGACAACAACTTTTTTCCTTTATGAGAGAGGTCATTGTAATCGTTACGGAATGACAGACTTCACAGACAGGAATTAGAGAAAACCTGAACGGGCGCTTTTATTAACAATGAATGATAACTGTTTGGGATGAGATGTGGGTAAAAAACCAGGACGTTTTAACTGATATGATGCTGGAGCTGGTGGAAGGAGTATCAGGTGGACAGGGCACAGAGCTTGGAGAGACGAGGAGACGCAGCGACGAGGAGACATGGAGACAAGGAGACATGGAGTGAAGAGACGATCGCTTGACACGTTGAGTCCTTATCCATAGTGGAGACTAGACGCCGAGTGAGGTGTATTTGTATGTGTTGGTGAGGATGTTCAGATGTCTGTGATATTAGAATTCGGGAGATTGGCAATGTTGATTGCGGGCGGAGCCTGGTGTGCCCGTGACAGGAATCGAATTTGCACTGATATTTAAACTGCCAGGATCATAGTAATTTGTATATATTTCATATAAATATACTTTGCTTTATCAGTGGATGAATGAAACAAATATCTGTACTTTCTACTTTACTACATTTTTGCACAATTCTACTTCTTGTGTTACATATTGCCACCTGCTGGTTATTTTTGCATAATTTGCCTTCCCTAATCACGTAGCAGGTGTTTAAAATTAGAACAAAACAAACAGCACATCCACAGTCAGGAGAAAAGGAATAGAAAGACAGAGAGAGAGAGAGAGAGAGAGAGACTCTTTTACTTTGACTTTAAGGCTACTGTAATCTAATACAAGCTCAGTACACTTGATTCTTAAGTCTATTTGAAGGCAAGTGTAATTGTAAAAAAGATTGACTTTTACTTGAGCAAAATATCTCTACTTTTGCTCAAATATACAATTTGTGCACTTTGGCTACCTTTGTCCCGGATTTAATCTACTGTAGATATTATGATCTATATATTAAAGGAAATTTTATATATTATAGAAATAGCTATGTTTGTTTGGAAAAGGCCAGCTGTTCTTGAAGAGTTTTCGCAAGAACTCTATTGTCCAATGCAAAACCAATCAAGCACCATGATGAAACTGGCTTTCATGAAGACCTTCCCAGGGAAGAAAGACCAAAACTTATCTCTGCTGCAGAGGACAAGTTTATTTAGAGTTATTGATAAAAATGTAGTTTGTAATGAAAAATATGGTCTAATATTGGAAAAGAATGCTAAAAAGAAACAGACTTATGGACCTTATGGAGATCTTATGGAGAGCAAGTAGAATAAATAGGCGGAATCTATTATTATTATTATTATTATTATTATTATTATTATCTCATTTCCCCTCTTGTCTGTTCCAACCACATCGCCAATATACTAAACACAGGCCTGATCATCTTTTTTAAGGTTTTATATATATATATATATATATATATATATATATATATATATATATATATACATATATATATATATATATATATATATATACTGTATATATATATATATATATATATATATATATATATATATATATAAGATTTATAGGCAGGCAGAGCGCTGGACAGCCGTGATTGCTAAGCAATGTTGCCAATCAGAGAAGACGCGCTACACCTGTCCGGCAGGTTATTTAAACCCCCAGAAAGCACCACACTATGTGCAAACATTAAATAACGCCAGGTATGAGAGCATTGCTTTTGTACAGGAGAAAGAAAAAAGAAAAAAAACCTGAAACGAGGCCTGAAAGATGAACAATACTGTATATCTTATTAGAGATAAAGAAATAAAGGTCTGAATAAATAAATAAATAAGTAATTGAGCATTTTTCCTTAGCACTGCAAGGTTCTTGCCCTAATCGATTAATCCCCGCCAAGGCACATAATCACCCCACGTCTCAATGCACCCCTATAATTCCTGCGTTGGGGTTCCCACTCTTAATAACATATTCGGTGGCACCATATTGGAGCGCTCCTGCATAACATAAATACAGTTTACACACACTACATAAAAAATGCAGTACAAGAAAGACTGGCTCTTCGGAAGCAAAACATGAAAAAATGAGGGGTGGCTTATGACTTTTGCTCAGTACTGTAGATAGAAATGAAATGTTTACAGTGTAAGATTTTGATGAGGTAGAGCAGTGGGGTGTAAACATTGTAGATACAAGCAGCAGTGATGTGTAACGTTGTCGACAGTGAGAACAGCAAAAAAATATATATATGGAAGTGTTGGAAATGCTAAATGATGTCAGTTACAACTATTCAACTTTAACTATTGAGATCCAGATAGACTCCATGGTATCTGTCAGGTTTCAACCTGTTCAACATCCCGACCCATTCTGGCACTGGGGCTGTTTATGGCCCGCTTTCTTTCCCAGTCCACCACCATTTTCTCGGTTTTGGCCTCATTAAGGAGTGGATCCTCACCCTATCAGTAATGTTGTTGCGTAGGTACCTGCACTTCTTGTCCTTTTATCCCTGATGCACATGACCACTAAAGAGTCATCAGTAAATTTCTGATATGCCTTACAGCGTTAAGAAGAAGGGGAGATCATGGTTCCCTGTGGAGCTCCAGTCCTGCTCAGCAGGCGCACAGACAGGCAGGTTTCCAATTTCACAACCTGGGGTCTGTCCGACAGGTAGTCATTGACCCAGGAGATCATTGACGTGTCTGCAATTCTTCACATTTTCTCTCTCAGCAGGAGCCAATGGTGTTAAATAGGCACCTGAAATCAGTGAAAGTGTGGTTGGGGTGGGACTTAATGGTCACTATAACATTCTTCTCCTTCTTCTTCTTAATAATAATAATAATAATAATAATACCCATCTCAGGTATAATCCTGGCTCATACACAGTTTTCCTGGATAAAAATGAATGTGTCTTTCATATGTGTGTTTTGTCTCCTAATGCTGCTTCACTATTCTACAAAGGGGTGTTCAAATCAAACCAGGACTTTTGATTGTGAAGAATAACTGAACAAAGAGTAAAATAAGATTGTAAAAACTACAATTTCTTCTCTATATAATTCTCTACCACACTAATGCACATATCCAAGCATTTCACTTGTGCATGGAGTGCACGTTTTTTTTTTTTTTTTTTTCAGTATGTCAGAACCATGATCAGACTGCCTGCTTTACGTCTGAAAAGCTGGCCTCCCAGGAACTCCTTTAATAGCCCAAACAGGTGGAAATGACTTGGAGCGAGGTCAGGACTATACGGCAAAAGAGGCAATAACTCTCAGCTGAGCTCCTGGGGTGTTGGTGAATGATTGTTCCCACAGAGAGATCCATGTCTTTCACACGTTGGACGTCGATTTTCAAGCATCCGGCATTCCACTTGCTGAATGTTTTCTTAAAAAGTTAAAATAAGAACTAGTCTTTTAAAGTCTTAAAGTCTTTAATGTAGCATACTCCAGATTACTTTAATAATGTCCCCAAAACGATACATTTAAATATTTTGAACTCTGTCTCTGACGGACACTTACTTGATTAGATTCGACAATCTAATCTCCTTCCGGAAAATTATTACAGTTCATTTTTAAAACCAGACCTGACTTACCTGCTTGCTAACTAGGTGCAGTAATAACAGAATTGCCTTGCAGACCCTCGGTACAGTTGTACACTTCATGGTGCGACCGTCATTTAATATTCAGGGAGAGAAAAACATGATAAAAGTGTCTCGCTTTACATAATCACTCGAGCAAGATTAAAAAGTAATCCTCATTAAAACTACTCTTACAAGTACAATTTATTTCTTTTAAAAAGCCGCCACCTCTGTTTGCAGGAAATTGCAGGACGAGATGCTCGCCTCATTTAGAACACAAATGCCAACAGGACCTCGGCTTTTCAACACCAATTTCCCTGACTTACATTCTTGCTCCTCGCTGTTTTTCCCAACAGCGCTCATCTTTTTAGTCTAATAGCAGGTGATGTTTTTATGTTTTTATTTTTATCTATGCATGCATGCATGCATGCATATATACAAGTATGTATATTTTAGGAGGTCTTGCAGGTCCTTTATCATTTTAATGGAACTTGGGGCCATGAACAAAGCAAACAAACCATCATTTACATCGATGACAGAATTTTTTAATTGTCAAAGAGCAATTGTGTTTGGTTGCTTGCAAAAACAATATGGTATTTTCATGCAAGCTGGCTTATAAGACAAGATGTTTATTTTTTATTGATTGTAGTATATCTGATAGAAATTGTGCAGAACAACAGAACACAGTAATAAGAGTAAAAACTCTCATTATTTCTCTATATAATCCCCTGCTACATTAATCCACTTATCCCAGCTTTTTACCAGTGCTTGGATACCATCAAGGGAGAACGTTTTTTTTTTCATTATGCTGGAGCTGTGATTGACCTGCCTGCTTTATGGTTGGAACGCTGGCCTCCCAGGAACTCCAATCATTTAAGAATGAGGTTAGGACTGTATGGGGGATATGGCAATATCTATAAATAATAAATAAATTGGCAATAAGTTATCCATTGTACTGTAAATGTCTATAAATTACATGAAATGAAATAAAAAACATTTTCTCTCTTACTGTACATCAATACAGTCAGGACTGTGTACTGTACAGTATGTGCATGTCTGAGGAAAGGTTTTACACATGAGTAAGCAGCAATATGGTGTAAGTTAATGCAATATGTTGCCTTGATAGTCACTTAGCTCTGGTAACTGCTTGCTCAGCATCTCAAAGAGATAATATATACAGTATGTACTTGATTCAAGCTTTTTTTTTTTACACAAAAACATGATTTAAGCTCTGACTCTAAATATCAGACCCTGGCCTGAGCTTTTTTACTAAGATCCAAACCATTTGTTTAGGCACAGTACACTTTTATCTGTCACACTTCAGTGGTGACTTCAGTTCAGTTCTTATAATTTTATTGCCATATTGACTTGACCTTATTGAGCAATTTTTCTTAATCCTGAAGTTAAGGTCTGCTGGTGATGTGTTACAGCAATCTGTAGTTTCATTTTCTGACTTATGCAAACAGTCATGTTTTTTAGTATTAAGGAAATATAGTGCCTGGTTTAATAACCATTCAAAAAGATAAAATTCTTGGCTGGCATCAAGAAAAAAATAGTTATAGAAACATTTTTGTATACAGAGTCGTACATATAGAGAGTCAGGCAAAAAATGTATACACACTTCAGAAACAAAACTTGTATAAATATTTTAATACTAAATCTATTGTTATACATTATATATTGATAAATATGGTAAAATCAGGAAAAAAATGATTATCATTAATATTCTATAAGATATTATAGTATATTATACTATAATACTTACTCACTCATCTTCTATACCGCTTTATCCTGTATTCAGGGTTGCGGGGACCTGGAGTCTATCCCAGGTGGCTTAGGGCACGAGGCAGGGTACCAATCCATCGCAGGGCACACACACATACACACACCCATTCACACACTACGGGCAATTTGTGAACTCCAATCAGCCTAACCTGCATATCTTTGGACTGTGGGAGGAAACTGGAGTACCCAGAGGAAACCCACCAAGCACGGGGAGAACATGTTCCCTCCATGCACACAGATACAGGAATCGAGTCTGGCCGGGAACCGAACCCGGACCCTGGAGGTGCAAGGCGACAGTGATAACCACTACACCACCATGCCGCCTGTATAATATAATATGATAATCTACTGTATCCATCCATGTAGGAACCTCTATAGTTCGTGTAGGGACCGTGGAGGCAGATGGTGACTATTGTATTTATTCCCACTAGTACATACAACTATGAATACAATGAATGTATGTCATGTTAGGACATTCATACACTATGGACAGGGAGAAATTCTTTTGAAACTGGTTTTGAGACCTCCGTTGTATGAAACGTAAAGATCGATATTTATTTATTCCAATAAATCAAAATTTTCAAAATAAGTCAAACTTTTACAACGCGTTGTACAGGACTGTCCTTCCAAGTGCATTTTATTGGACATTTCTTTAGTGAATTCCAGTCGTTGGAGGAGCGGTCTGGAGCAGGCCAATATTTCTGAAACAGCGCCTTCATTTTTCCAGCCAGTAAGCTTGTTAATCTCAAATAATCTTATAAATGATGTCAAATTGAGGCAACATGAATGAAAGCGTGACCAACGTTTACGTCAGAGAACACTATTGAGTGTATCAGATGCTCTCAACAGGCTTTTGCTGCATCGAGTCACAAACTTTAGACCTGACATTTTGCACACATTGAGTACAAAAACATTATCTTGAAAGGGCCAAATTACCTTTAAATGGTCCACTTCAGGCAAGACTGAAAGACAAATGGACTCTAGTCATTTAGCTTTCAGATTGCTTTATACTTCAGGAAATACTAAACACGGTTCTTTAAAGCTTTCTTCCTTCAACATCTTTGAAGGTAATGACTGAGATCGCAGGCTACAACTTTAATAAAATCTTCATCCCTAGAAATCATTTCTTTTTCTATCTGATTTGAGATATGACTGATTTCCCCAGATAACTCCATACTGTACATTCCACTTTAGTCTAAAGCAATGCAGCTTTCTTTGTTTGTCGTTTGACCAGATTGTTTTTTAGAATATATCTGACCACTGATCTACATTTGAACTTTTATCTGTTTGTTTGTTTGTTTGTTTGTTTATTTATTTATTTATTTATTTATTTATTTATTTATTATTAAAGTGTAAATGTGGTGTCAGCCTGGAACGGTGAACCAACACTTTTTACTTGCGTATAATTTGAAATTCTCAACACAGACATCTCCAAAGAAATTGTCGTTTTTGTTTTTTATTCTAAAAGTCGCAAGGTTAACTAAATATAATTGCCTTGCTCTTATCTCTTATTTAGTAGTACTGACATTGAAATGATATACCTCTGATTAATTATGCTAGCTCTGTAGATTTTTAGGTTTATTATTCAATAACACTTTGAAAAACTATGAAACTGCAGGAATCTCATCTATACCTGGTGGGACCAAAGACTATTCCATATATATAGTCTGATCCCAATGAAAAGCAGATGTAGTGCAAATGTTTGTAAAAAGTCATCGCTGGCCATGATAGAAAGATATCAGAACACTCAGTACATCACAATCAAAATGTTTTTATGAAATGTAAATGTGTTTAATTCAAAATAAATATCGATAGTCCCCGATGAGCAAGTCAAGGGCGACTGTGGCAAGGAAGAACTCCCTGAGATGGCAATAGAAAGAAACCTTGAGAGGAACCAGACTCAACAGGAATTGATGTTTTATCCTGTATACAGGGTCGGGGTGGGCGTTAAACCTATTCCAGGAGACTTAAGCCCAATCCCAATTCTACCCCTTACCCCTACACTTAGCCCTACCCCTCCGTTTGGCGCGTTCACGTGAAGGGGTAGGGGTGTCTCATTTCTCTTTTGGTTGGAGGGGTAGGGGTAAGGGGAACGGCCAGATAGCCCTCCAAATGAAGATTTTTCGGGACCTCACTTTAAACGAAGGGCTAAGCGAGATTTTCAACATGGCTGCTCACTCGAGCAAGCAGACCCATAAATGTAAAAATTTTTTGCCATTAATAAGGATTTTTATGACAAGTTTTCATTATATGTATATTACTTTTAGTCTTGTGTTTATGGTGATGTTCTGTAAAAAACCGTTTGCAAAAAAAAATCGCTAAAGTTTGCTAGCGGATAGCATCGATTGCACGATATTACAAAAATATATTTTTATGTCATATACACTTTAGTGCATGCTACAAACAAATATGAAAGTTCAGTAGCACGGCAGTTTGCCAAGCATTTGATAAAGCATTGTTTGTTTTGCTTACGGCCATATGTAGACATGTAAATGAACGGATACGTATGATGACGTATAACAGTGTTGTAGTGGTGTCCCATTTCTTAGGATAAATATTTTAACCCTTTACCTTTCCACTTCTTTTTAAGGGACAAGGGGAAGGGGCGAGGGGTAGAAAATAGAATTGGGATTGGGCTTTAGGGCACACCCTGAATGGGGTGGCAATCCATTGCAGGGACACGCGCGTACACACACACACACACACACACACACACACATACTGCCAATAAGCCTAATCTGCATGTCTGCATGTGGACTGTGGGAGGGAAACTGAAGGAAACCCACCAAGCACGGGGAGAACATGCAAACTCCACACACTCAGACTCAAGGCAGGAATCGAAGAGGTGCAAGGCGCCAGTGCTAACCACTAAGCCAGCGTGATCAGAGTATAGTACATGGAAGATAAAAGAAATGAGATGTTTGGCGGTGGAGAAATCATGTTCTTGCAGTTCGTTGCATCAAATATTTGGCTGAAATTTTATGCAAAGAATGATTTACATTTCTATGTATTTAGAACATCTCTTATCGTCATTCAAATAAACCAAAGATGTAAGAGCTCTACTCCTACAGGCCCAATTTAACCTCTAATATTTTCTCTTTTTCTATGAGAGTGCAGCATGAGGTAATAAATATAAACATCCTAACACTGGTGGGAGAAATATAATACTTCCACTAAGCCTTAGTCTCGACTCGTCCCATGAGAAACAAACATTGAAATCATTGCATGGGTTGTATTTTGTACATATTTAAATATTTCTAGGGGCATTGTGGGGGATTGCTGCAAATACTGTGGCAGTACTGCTTGCTTCTGCACTCTTATGAGTTTCAAAGCTTAAAATGTATAAAAAAAAAAAATCATAGTTTATGCCATACCATACTGTAATAGTGACAAACTGACACACTTTCCTGAGGTTTATAATAATCTGTACTCCTCTTACATGTGTCTGCTTACTATAATACTGACAACACCATGACAGATAAAAGCTGATTAATCAGAAGCTCTTGTACTGAACCAACTTGAAAAGTTGGCATATACAGTATATTCCTTTTTTAATAGATAATAAGCCACATAAGCTATAGCAAGACCCAGATTCTGTGATTAAAACATCACGCGACATGTTATCTCAACCGGTATCTCAATCCTACCCGGATTCATAGGACTGCATCCTGCCGTTAAACATAATGGGCCGGAATTACATCAAAGTATTACAGTATACTTTCTCGAAATTGCCTCATGGAGGATTCCTTACAGCTACTTTTAGTGGAAATTAGATATCGATCAGTTGGCTTAGTGGTTAGCACTGTCACCTTGGAGCTTCAGGTTCGATTCCCAGCTCCAGTCTGTGTGCATGGAGTTCGAATGTTCTTCCTCTGCTTGGTGGGTTCGGTAGTGCGAGTGTGTACAGAGTGCTTGAGAGACTTCAGACTGCCCTCCAAGGTGCTCAGGAATTTCCACTCCTGCACCATAGAGAGCATCCTGACAAGAAACATCACGACCTGGTTTGGAAACAGCACCTTGCAGGACAGACGAGCTCTACAGAGGGTGGTGCGATCAGCTGAGCGCACCATCCGCACCGAGCTCCCTGACTTGCACTCGATCTACAGCAAGCGGTGCTGGATCAAAGCCAGGAAGGTCGTGAAGGACCTCAGCCATCCCAACAATGGACTGTTCTCTTTGTTGTGGTCTGGGAAGCGATTCAGCTCCCTGAAGGCCAACACAGAGAGACTGAGGAGGAGCTTCTTCCCGCAGGCGATATGGTCTCTCAATCACAACACAACACAAGACTGATTACCATCTTTTTGTAACTCCACTGCATTAATCACTTTAAATAAGACAATTTACGAAGTCGTTTTTTATGCATACTTGCACATCACAGCCATTTAAAAATTCTAAATTTGTTTTTGACAAATTTCTATTTTCTTTTCTATATTTTTATATTTGATATATTGATATTTTGCGTTTTTATAGATATCTTGTTTTTATTTGTAAAGTATATTTTACTTTGTACTAGTTAATCTTATTTTTCTAACTTATTTCTCTTATTACAGTATATTTTACTTTGTACATCATATTTTACTAGTTAATTTCATTTTTTTAAGTATTTCTTTTATTCCTATTATTTCTTACGTATAAGCTTTTACTATTTTTTCTTTTAAGGTCACTGGCAGTCGTATAAGGATTTCACTGCATATCGTACTGTGTATGACTGTGTATGTGACAAATAAATTTGAAAGTCTCCCGGGATAGGCTCCAGGCTCCAGGCTTCTGTCTGTCTTTGATCTTTGGACAAAATAAACTGCCAAGAATTTCCTAAAAGGTCCAAAAAATTTCAAAATGCTCAACTGATGCTTTTATTATGATGAGCTAATACCATACAGGAAATAATCCACAGAGCATCAGGAAATATTGGCCATTCACTGTATAGATAACATTTTGTTTATATATTTTGTTCTGACTTGCAGTATTTATAGGTCTGGAGACAGTTCAAGCTTGTGCTCGCAGTGTAATGCCTAAAATCATGCAGACACAGGTCAGGAGCTTCAGTTAATGCTCACATCAAACATAAAACTGGGGAAAAAGTGTGATCCCAATGACTTTGATCGTGGCATCGGTGTTGGTGCCAGATGGTTTGTACTGAATATTATATCAGGACTGCGGATCTCCTGGGGTTTTCACACGGAACAGTTTCTAGTCTGTTTATACGAGAAAAAAAAAAAAACAGTGAATGACAGTTCTGCAGCTGAGAAAGGTCAGAGCTGAACAGAACAGCCAGACTGGTTTCAGTTGACAGAAAGACTGCGACAACTTAAATAACTACTCTTTACAACCGTGCTCAAGAGAAAAGCATCTTAAAACACACGAACTCTGAGATGGATGGGCACTAAGAAACCACATCAGGTTAAAGTCTCATCTTCCAAGAACTGGAATCGAAGTCAAAATAAAACACGGCCATTTAAAACTTTTCCAATCTTCAACTAGTCTATGGGTGTTTCTAATAAAGTGGCCAATAAGTCTAAGATTTGTTTTGTGATACACTCAATTCTAACCCTAGCCCTAAGATGAGATACTGCCAAAAGTATTTGCTTCTGTCCTTCACATGCGTATGAACTTGAGTAACATCCAATTCTTAATCCATAGGGTTTAATATGATGTTGGCTCCGCCCCTTCTTGCAGCTATAACAGCTTCAACCCTTCTGGGAAGACTTTCCACTTTTTTGACCATTCTTCCAGAAGCGCATTTGTGAGGTCAAACACTGATGTGGCTCACATTCTCCACTCTAATTCATCCCAAAGGTGTTCTATCAGGTTGAGGTCTGGACTGCAGTCAAGTTCTTCCACACCGAACTCGCTCATCCATATCTTTATGGACCTTGCTTTGTGCACTGGTGCACAGTCATGTTGGAACTGGTGTGGGGTTGCTTTTCAGAAGTTGGGTTTGGCCACTTAGTTTCAGTAAAAGGAACTCTTAATGCTTCCTAAGCATACCAAGACATTTTGGTCAATTTCACGCTTTGTACAGTAGGAACAATTTGGAGATGGCTCCTTCCTGTTCCAACATGATGGCCCATCAGTGTACAAAGCAGGTGGGAGTCTTCGGACTGTGGTAGGAAACTGAAGTACCAGGAGAAAAAACCACCAACCATAAGGAGAACATACAAACTTTATGCACGCAGAGACGGGAATCGAACCCGGACCCTGGAGGTGCAAAGCGACAGTGCTAGATTTGGAACAAAAAAAGTCTATGTAAATTATCTTTAATAATACTGCACACGTCTTGATATTACCCAACGGAATGTGATGTTAGTACAGTACATACATTCATGAGTAAAAGTTAGTGACCTCTCTTTTAATTCTATGTTTTTCACCCATGGGACCAGGGCACCTTGTAGTCATTGAGGCAACCATGAATGTGTCCGTATACCAGCGTATTCTGTGGCCAGGGAAATGTGAGGCCATCTTCTGACGGCTACAACTTGGGCAAAATTGCGTCATGTAACATACAGTAACAATGATTCAAACTGCACCAATAAATCTACAGAATGGCTGAAAAATCAAAGAATTTGGGTTTTGAAATGGCTTAGTCGAGGTTCAGACTTTAACCCAACCGAAATGTGGAGGCGGGACCTTAAAAGAGCATTCAATTAGCAAATGCTCAAAAATCTATAATATTTATTTCTTTGCCAGAATATAATAGTTTAGTTCTTACCGTAGGGCCAAGTGTGAACTGCATGTTTTGCTACTTATTATTACTATTATTAAAGGTTATTTATGTGCAGTATGATTCAGGTTGCTGTTAATGTATATATGTTTTAATTATTACATCATAAAGCAGTTCCTCACTGTGGAAGTATTCAAAAATGAATACACAGCTAATTTCTGGTAAAGTGTTATCAATAAAGTCTGCATTCCTGGTTGTTTCATCTATTTAAGTTAACCAGATTACTTTCTAAGGAGATATATGAGCTTACTGCAGAATCTGCAAAACTCATGCTTTTATTCAAATATCTCCCTTCATGAATATTATCATAAACAGTAAATCCTGGAAACATTTATCATAATGGTTGCATACCTTATTCCAACCTGTTTTCTTGAAAGAAAAATTTATTCTCAAACTAACGCATTCACACTCATGGTTAATGCAGAAAGTGGGTGAACATTCTGATATAGCGGGTGTAGAATGGGAAAAAGCCTTCTTTTTGTCATAGCGGCTGATCGGATTTAAACACAGAATGTTTCATCACTTTTATATTCAATGTAGGAGCTCCTGGCAGGAATGAACATGGAAGGGCAGTGATAAAAAAGCATAACTGCCAGAAGACAAAGCTGCACTGAACGTCTGACTGGGGATGGCACGACAATCCTTGGCAAAACTGCCTGATTTCCTTTTTACAATCTTCTGTCTGTATGTTGCTGATATTTCAGGCCTATGAGAATGCTTGATCTCCTCTAAGCCACAGGTTCGCCTTTGTGCTCAACAGTTCACGTCACGTGATGCAATTACACTAGAAGATTCGCTTCTATACCTGGAGGTATAAGGAAAACAGGATGCAATGAGCTCCAGCTTGGAGGATTTCATCTCCAAGAAATTCATCATTGGATTGCCTTGGACCATACAAACGTGATTCCATCCAAGACTTTGTTCCAGGATTGGGCCTGATGCTGATACTCGGAAGAAGAATCAGTAAATCCCTCAGCAGGAATACAAGGCAATATGAGGGTAGGATATATTTAAGTTTAATTTTGTGTATTAAGTTTTTTGTTTTTTTTTGACAGACTGGAGATAAGGAAGTTGGGTGATTCACAAACAGCAAAAATGTAAAGCTTTTGCTTATGCATTTGTGATGTTTAAGTTAAGTGGAAAAAAAATTATATATATATAAATTGTAACAGGTCTGACAAATTAAAGGATCACCGGGAACCAAATATCAAAGTCACAAAACAAGTTCTTTAATAAGCACTTTCAAACAGCTTATAAGAATGCATTCGTAGTGAAATTTTTATATATATATATATAAAATTTCACTAGGACTGCATTCTAAAGGAAGGAAAAAAGAAAGGAAAGGTGTGCACGTGCAGTTCTGGTGGGCAGTGCCCTGCTGGTATGCGTGCTAGCGACTGTCCTTGCCACAGTGATCAAAGGGCGGAATACCATTCACGACTTTGAAGTCCTTGGTTTATAGCCATCTAATGTAAATTAGATGGCTATAAACCATAAAAAACAATTAAAATCCATAAAATATACAGTATAATGAGTGCAAACCCGTGCAACCAACCGTGCAACCGTTTTTTTGCCTTAAAATTTACTTACATTTTTTTTTTTTTAAATGGTTGTAGTTTAAAAACTTTGACGAGATTTCTCAATGTTGCCATTATTGCACCTGAAATCATAATCGATTCTATTGTACAGTGGTCTGACAATAAGAGGACAGGCCTTGATTTATTTATTTTTTCCAGTTATGCTCTTGCTATGTGCTAATTGGAACAGGAAAGAAAGTTAGACAAACGGGGTAACTTGTACGAGACTACTTGATGTGTAAAGTGGTACAGTATGCTCTTAAAAAAAATACCACTACAGCTCTGATTATAAAATCAAAATTTTCTTTGGCTATAAATTTCATATTTTTGTTTAACTTATTAGAAGAAATACTTATTATTACATTTGGTAAGGGCATTTTTTTGTTGTTGATGAAACAAAAACCTCTTCATTGCCTTATTGTACTGCCACAAATGCAGGACATTTGCTTTTATGTTGTTTTATATTTTTATAAAGAAATATTGAGAAGAAAAATAGAAAAGTCTAGATCAGGGATATTTAACTACAGACCTGGGGGCCAGTGTCCAGTACAGTGTGTATAATTTGACTCCTACACCGAAACACACCCACTGAACCTGGAATTTAACAGATTAGTTGAATCAGCTGTGTTTTAGCAGAAGACTGAAACCAAACTGTTTTGCAAAATTAATTAAGTAATTATTTAATGTATATAATAATTATATAAATATAAACAAACATTAATTTTCTACCTGGTTTGTGCAGGGGAATAAGTTTTCAACAGTTTTTCCAGTGTGAGCAATCTCAGATCTCAGAAGAGTACAGATGTGAACAGCTGAGACATTAATGGTTGTCCTGGGGTCACCTGTGCCAGGTGTGAATAGGTCTTGCATGTTCATGAATAGTTGTGGAATATTTATTAAAATAGACAGCTCTACAAAAAAAAAAAAAAAAAAAAAAAAACTCAGCACATCAGTCACTTTACCCCAAATAAAAGGTCTTTCTGAGTGTAATCATTGGAACATGGACACACCCAACACTTTCAGGCCTTTCCAAGCCAGGTTTGTTTATTCTGCTTTTTCTCTGCTTTTCTGCTGGAGTTTGAAATTGTATTTTTTGTTTGTATGTGTACTTTGACATAATTTTCAAAGTCGCACATGAATCTGACATATTTACAGCAGCAATATTACGAAAGCCCAGTTTGTGCTCTACATAAATACTGTAAATAAAATGTATAAGGTGCTATATTGGCAAAGATTTGGAATTGACACAAATTTAAAGAAGAGCGCTAACTCACTGCATGTCTTCAAAAAGGCTTCAGAACCCTAAGGGTTTTAAAATAACATAAAGCCCTTAAACTGACTTAAAATAAAAGAAAAAAATATTTAACTCATATACTTTCTTCTCTTAAACTTTAACAGATTTAACTTTAACAGTCTAACAGATTTTTAATTGTTTATTATTATCATTATTATTATTGTTGTTATTATTGTTGTTATTATTATTATTATTGTTTCTTTAATCATCATGGTAATCTATAAATCATGTAATTACAGTACGCATAAATATGGTTTAGACTGACACTGATATTTAGTGATTAATAAATATTGTGAAGAACTTGGCTAAAAACACAATGATTTAAATCCCCAGTTCATGCGTTGGGTTTACACTCCAATGAAAACCTTGAGGTTCAAACGGCATCCGAAAAATATTTAAGAATGCAGAGGGAATGGGATCAAAGCGGACGAGTTCATACTATTTCCTAACCACGTTCCTCTCTGGTTCCCTAAACATCTATCCTAGAGATATCTCTAATTTCCTATCAAACACATGATCATGTGCTCAGCAGGTCCGGTGAGATCGGATCGCGTTATTACTACAGTATGTCTTATCAGACCTCACCACGTTCTTACCAGGTGCTTATCACACGCTTACTACATTGTCATTGAGTCTGGCAGGTTGTAATAAATCCAGCGACATGCACAGTGCTTTTCATCACAAAGTGATAGAGTGGGAATTGAATCCTAAATTCTCCGAACATCACATAGACACACTGATAACCTGCTGAGGACCGTGCCATAAACGTGATACGCCCAAGAAGAATGTAATATGAACTTGATGCGGTCTTCTACAATGTGGAATGGACCTACCTTGATCAAAGCACAAGTCTGAAAAGGTCATTGTGAGATCCTTATTGACATTGTGAGATCCTTATAGGGACATCCCAATGACAACTCAGTCAGAATGCAGTCCAGTCTTTCCCGTCCCCACCATGCTTGAAGCACATCAATGAGGTTGATAAGATGCACTAGTTCCACCGTTACCTGGTTAATGAGTGTATTAAAGAGAAGCATCAATATATTCTTATTAAGATCTTCTTATACTGTACAGCTCTTGCTTCAACTACTGTATGTCCTCACCAGGCATGTCAAAGGAGACAATACAATGTCCTTACTGGTTACTGGTTTCTACTGCATTCCTGAAAAGTTCCTATCATGTTCACCCAATTGTTTTTGAGGATTTAATGGGAATGTTGCTCATTGTGATGGGGTTTAACAAATAATACAGCAAACGGATTATTTTAACCAATCAATAATTTATTATTATTTATAGGTCAATTTAATGACTAATGTGGTTTTATCAATCATTAATTAATTATCAACATAATTAACCATATTTGTGACAAACTGAGCTAAGAAACACAACAATTTGAGTTTTTGGCTTCATGATCAATCAAAGACAAGACCAAATCAAAACACAGAAGGTGGGATTTCTTAACCTCAGATGGACAGTTTTACAGGCATTTTTCATTTAAATTATTTTAACAAAGACAATTTTATTAGTAATGTATTTTCTTACATTAACACAGATATTCTCTCACCCATCTTGGCAAAAAAGCAAAAAAGAGTTTTTTTTCCTCCATTTTTTTAATACTCTTGTTATGTCTCTTTCATATTTGTTTCCTCCTACTGTATGTCCCTTAAGGGGTATAAAATAATAATAATGACATCAAATAATAAATGTGCACACACAGTAAGGTTTGAGTGGGGAGAAAAGCTGTAATCAATCTACATAGTCATTTTATTCTAAAAGGATCGTTCTAATATTTAGAATTTGCATAGCGATTCTAACAATAAACATTGTTACAAAAAAGAGATCTTCAAAGACTAAACATCCTGCGATGACACAGGAAGAAACGTTAAGAGAAACCAGACTCTGGAGTCCACCTTCTCTGGTCAAATATAAGTCTTTAAATTGTTAATGATTAACCTGACTCATAATGTGACTATGAGCAATGTTACATGGTATGTAATGGACATTCCAAAAGGCCAGAAATGCCCTCAGAATTCTTGAATATCTATAAAATTTGGCAAAAAAATCCCCAATTTGTAATGCTCTGAAGTTGAGCACAACAATAACTTTATGTACTTAATGTTAAGTTCCAACAGCAAATTGGGATGGAGCATTAAGTTCTCATAAATGTCAGAAATCTGCACATGGTTAGCATGATAAGATCACCTGCAATGTCCAGGCCCCTGGTTTCTAGTATACAGCTACATACGTATAGCATCTAAATGCATACAGATAACTATAGCATTTACTGTAAATTTCATATTGTATGATAAAGTCTCTTATGACCAGAAAGAGGGAAGATCAGCTGCCTGCCAAAACTCCCATTCAAAACCATTCACGGAAGCGCAGCATCTCGTTCCCGCTTTTTCAGGGAACAGGGTCACAGCAAAGTAACCCGAGACGTTACTGCTTATAAGCTGTTTTTAACTTGTCCCTGAACTGTCCATGGTGTGTTTTGATCTTTCATTACTGCTAGTTAAAATGGCCACAAGCTTCTTCACGGACATACATTGACAAGTTCATGACTCACCTCACAGCTTTGATCACAGCTAATGCAAGCTACAAAGCTTCCATCAAGTCTGAATCCCAAATCCGTCTCTAACCCTTGAACAAGGGCACTACCTGGTGTTTGGAACCATGGAAGACACTGTTCACCTTTTTATAGCTTTCCACTTTTTTTTTTTTACCCTATTTACGATTCAACCCCCAGAACCCAGAAGTTACCTGATATTCTAAAATTGGATAAGTGGAAATATAAAGTAAATCTCATAAGTTTCTCAGGACTGTCCAACACCTCCATGGTTGATTCTCCTCGTCCTTTTGGCTACATAAAACTGGCAATAATTTAAAACTACTTTCATGCCTGCTTATCATCCTTTTAAAGTTTCTTCCTCGTGTAATCTCAGGACATTTTTCCTTGCCACATGTCTTAGTGATTGAGGAAAAGCTCTTGCACACACATATAGGAGAGACGTCATGGTCCAATGGGTGAGACATTAGCGTCTCTAATGCCTGAGTCAAGGGCTTGCTATCTGTTTCTATAAAGCCTATAACCTGGGTAAGTCTGGATGTGCGCCTCTAATGCTACAATCTCTCTCAGACAGTTACCAGTCCAAACCTCTCACTGGTAAAACTACTGATAATGACAGTACAAGAATAGCTGGGCATCTTAAATACAACTGCGTGAAAAAGGTCAGAGTCGGAGCATGCTTAAAATATTTAAAACATTTTTGATTGCTTCACAGTGGGAGTTGTCTCTTTATTTACTGCATGTTTACTGTCACTTCCTGTGGGAGGATTGAAGGTAGCTCCGGGAGGGATTGTATCTGTTTGTTCAAAATACACAAATTAATAGATAAAATGCTTCACACGCAAAGGTAGAAGCTCAAAATAAATGGGGAGGAGAAATGTGGTAGCAAATAAAAGGGGTAGATTCCCTCAGGAAATTAATTTGAAAACCAATGTTTGGCAAATTGCTTAAGAAGCAGAACATTCCAACTATTTCTCAAACGAGTTTCGCTTCCATATATGCTTTCTAATCACTCTCAATTACATGATAATTGTAATCTGTTCATGTTTAACTTATATCAATGCTCCGCATGCAGTATGTATATTGCTATTTCCATCCATCTATCTGGGAACCTCTGTAGTCCAACTGGGGACTGAGGAGGCCAATGGTGACCATTGTATTCATTCTCATTTTCACAACCGTGGTAAAACCTCCGGTCATTTACATTTAGGCATTTGGCAGATGCTCTTATCCAGAGCGATTTACATTTTTATCTAATTATACAGCTGAGCAGTTGAGGGTTAAGGGCCTTGCTCAAGTGGCAACTTGGTGGTTGCATATGCCTTCACACACTATGGGCAATTTGGGAACGCCAATTGGCATAAATTCCCGAATTGCCAGGTTTCTCCTGTGGGATGAAACCGGAGTAGGAAACCCACCAAGCATGGGGAGAACATTCATACTCCATGCGCACAGGAGACTCGAACCGGGATCCTTGAGGTGCAAGGTGACAGTGCTAACCACTACACTACTGTCTTAAAGAGCACAACGTATTAAACACACTGAATGTCTGAATGTTTTATATAAAAAAGTAAGAATTATTAAAATGCACGGATCCTAAATCTCACTGAATCTTATATCTGCCCAGCACGTATCTGGATCCAAATCCACAATCAATACAAGAAAGAAAATGCTTCCATTTTGTAGTCACACAAGAGTTGATCCAATTTTCCCAGAGCTCCATGCCTGCCAGTTGTTATTTATTATTTAACGGTAAACACAATTGGTGCTGGTGATTGAATGGGGGAATTGAGTGTGATTGGCTTCAATAGTGCTTATGTTCTTCATTTACCCTCCTATCTAGCAGTAATGAGATGAGTATTGTTGATAAATAAGCCAAATTAAAGAGACAGATTTTTTTTTTCTCCTAGGCTGTTTGGTTGGTATAAATAAAACATATATTGTTCATTGTCAGTTCAAGTAACATTGAGGTTTACATTTGTTTAATAGAGTGCGTGGG